>NC_056743.1:1535235113-1535320113 GCF_019279795.1 Protopterus annectens | reverse complement strand
AAATGGCAGAAAGGAAGAAAAGAGAAACAGACTTGGTTAGTACAAGCAAAGATGCAGAAAAGATCATATGAAACTGTGAAAAAAACAGAGGCACTGAATGAATATTTTGAATACTTTGAAAGCAAGTGTTTGGGAATGCCAAGCTAAGATGAAAGTCATAGCATAGCATAATGGAGAGATCAGTAGACAGATACCTGAATAAATAGGGAGGAGGTATACAGAAAAGGCTGCATAGCACTAGAACCAAACTGGCAACCTAGAGTCCTTAAGAATCTATGTAATGCACTGGCAGACCTCTTGACATACAGAGATGTAGCAGGATGCTTTAATGCTCCAGGCATGTCCTAATTTGGACCCCACCCCCAATTAAGGTTGAAATTTTCAGGACCAAAAGAATCCTCTCAAAGTTCAGAACACTAAGAAAAAAAAAAGCCTAACAGGTTTGGCTTTACGACCCAAAAAATAATAATAATCAAAGAGACATGCAAAGGGCGATGATATCTCCTTGTTTCAGTTGACTGACTTACTGTAATTTATGATTAAAAAATACAAGGTCTTCATGCTAACCAAACAGCAATTGTGACCTACAAAATAGCTGCTTGCTAAACTGTGTCAAACACCTTTGCTAAACTCTAGCAAAGAAGTATATTATCTTCTTATTGTAACTGTTAATACACATCAAATTCTGTCTTACAGTCATTGAAGCAGTTGTAATGGCAATTATTAATATTTAAATAATGAGAACACAGAAGGAAAATGACTCGGGATATCTATTACACCAGGACTGAACCACCAGAAGGAGAATGAGATGGCAGGATAACAGCAAATCCAGGGAGCTGAATTCATAGAGGTTGCCATGAGGTGATATCTGCACCTTGCAGTAACCTTTTGGAATTCAAAAAAGGCCCTATCACTGTGCCTTCGCATGAAGACATGCAGCACTGCAGTGAGATATCTCTGCAGCTGTGCTACATGCTAATGAGGCAGTCTGAGGGAAAGGCATATGTTAATTAGCCATGTGCTCTTCAGAAAAACTCTGGATAAATTCATCACATTTAAAACAATAGTAGTAATCAATATATTAAGCAAACGTTACTTTTGAGATTCACTTTATGAGTTTAGCCTTCATTTTTTTTCTTTTGTAAATACTAGTAAGTGCCATATTTACTCGAGTTACTTATGGACATATTCTGATGCCTGTGGAAAACTCTAATGTCTCCCAATTATTATGCTTTTCTCGCTTTTAAGTGTCATGACAAATGTATTCAGGAGTTGCTGTTCCGGCTTTTCTTTTGATTATTTTTATAGTTTTTATTCAGTGAAAAAAGTATTAAAACACTATCAAGTTAATGCCTTTTATTTACCAGTGTTGTATTTATTTTATTTCAGAGCTGAACAGGCAGTGGATCCTGACAACAGACCAATTAAGATGACTTACAAAACCTTCAGCAGTATGGAAGACTGCACGTTTTCTCCAACATTATTTCCAAACAGTTGAGAAGTGTGTACTGTTCATCAGCCTATGACTAAAGGGAAACCATATTAAGAATGATCACTGGGGCAAAGACTGCCATATGAGAGAAGGACATGAAATGAGACAGGGTGGGTTGACTGCCACTGCTTAAACAGTGTGGATGCCTTTCAAAAGATATGCTGGATATTGTATGAAATTAATTTGAAGAGTGTATCAATTTCTCATATTGAAGCAGGATTTTAGAAATGGATTGTGGGTGAGGATTATGTCAAAACCACCTAAATTATAATTTTACCTGACACAGATTTTAACTGAACTGCATATCATTCAAAACCTTCCTTTGGAGTATGTGCAATTTAAAAAAAATAAACTTTATTACTTTAACTCTCATTAGTTCAGTTGTTTTGCCATGTTATCAGATTCAATTATGACATATAACAGACTGTCTTTATTTGTGGGTATCACATACAGAAGAAGGAGATACTGTACTTTGATAGGGTTAAAGGTGTAAAAATCAGAATAGTAACTGGTGACTGTTCAGTTGTGCTGTTTTCAGTGCACTAATATATGAAGTGAGTAGAAGTAAATTATTTTGTTAGTCATTTTAGCATCAGACAATCATGAAATGGTATCTAATTGTTTATTTGTTTTCATGGGTAGCACTAATGAGCATTTTTGTTTTCTCATTCAGAATAACTCATTGGCCTAAGCAAGTAATAAATATGCTGAAAGTGGCATGACAAAGAACTTGAGGTTCTAATAAAGATAATAGAAATTTATTTAAAAATACATCTTAGCACCTCAGCTAATGCTTTCCAAGAGAAAACAGATTGCACAAGCTGTCTGATATTAAAGAGGATTTTAATATATTTTAATTAAATTGTTATACTTCTAATTGTAGTGACCAGAAAAATATTTATTATGCATTTACATTAGATAATGTCAGCATTAAACATCACCAAATCACAACCGCATGAAAGACAACAACCTGAACATACTTTACCATATCATAATATACTAAAAACATCCCTGATAGTATAAATTTTACATACTACATCAAATACATCTGATTTTTTGCAGTGAGGCAACCCAGCATGTATCCAAACAACCCCCTTCCTAAACATTCTTACTCTCCTCAGGGAAATAAATATTTGGTTTTGCAGTAAAATTATATACTTCATTTACCCCAAGGGAACATATCCTCAGAGTTTGAATATTTAACAAGGCTCATACCAGCCTGTAGCACATAGTCCAAGAGCTCCATTATGTCTGTCTTTATATAGTCTAGGGAGGTATGTCTCAGGCCATTTACAGTTACATGGATTATGACTGAATCATACTTGTGGCCCAGTGACCTCAGTGTGCACATAATATGATGGACCCTGGCTCCTGATAAGCATCTGACCGTGAATTATTCCTTACTCAGCCTGTTGAGAAGGACATCAGTGTGTTTCACAATGGAGTCTCTGAAGACCAAAATGTTGGGTTGTTTGGTGGCTTGCCTTATCGGCTTAGAAGTAGAGCATCCATAAAATGTGGCTGTGTGTTGATGTGCTGTTGTTTTGAAAGAGTACATTTTGAGCTGCTGAGGGCATTTGTTATTTGTATTTCATCTAAAAGGTCTTTGGGGCTTAGGAGAGTTACATTTAAGTGCTTCAGCATATGTGGGTCTATGTGCCTGCTTCATACTGTGTGTATTGGGCACAATGTCTCTACTACTGAAAAAAACGATTGACATTAGAAGTGCTTTTATGTGAGAGCTTTGCCTCGAGTGACATTGTGTAAATATTTCTTTCACATAGTTTATCAGTCTGTTTGAGAATTAGCTGGTTGTCAGTAACCATAATGCAGTTTCTGCATTGACTCAGGATGCCCGTATCTACCAAGCTGGTAACTGAGATAGTAAAAAAGTTCATATCCATGGCAACAGATCCTTCTTTTTACTGATTATATGGTTGTGATTTTAATATAAAGTCAGAAGTATCATTTTTGCAACTCTTTGGGCAGTGCTTATCACTGCAAACTAGTTGCCCTGTGTGAAAATAGGTATTGGTGAAATTTCAAGGGTGTTTTTACAAGAAACAAGTCCACTGAAGGTGACTGAGTCTGTACAGGGCAATGTCAAACACTTGGGGGAACTACTAAAGTAGACCCTGGTAATTTACGGATGAAATATTCAGGGGAGTATTCTAAAATTAGGTCAGACAGTAGCTAATCAAGCAGTACTTAATGAAAAGAAAAAAGAAAGACTTAGTTTTGTCAAGAATGATGAATAAGGGGACTTGCCCAATTGGCTACTACTTGACTACTACTACTGCTGGTCTCACCACAGCTTCACACTGCTAGGATAGAATGTCTATTTGCTTCTTCTCTCACCAGAAGCAAAATAGTAACACTTATCCCAAGATGAGACGCAGGCTGTAGGGCTCTTATGTAATCAATGGCCTTGTCCCAGATAATGCAGAGGTCTGTAGGCTTGCTGTAGCATTTTCCTGACAGATACCTTGAACAACAACCAGACCAATCAGGAAGGTCCCACACAGACACTCACTGCCCAATCAGAGACAGTCAGGAATCAATGCCCTCTGTTTCTTCTCTCATCGACAGCAAAACAGAAGCAGAAATTCCAGGTTCAGACCTCTGAAGCAGTCAGGCTTTCTGGTGATCAGCAGTCTCCAGGGAATTATGTCCCTATGCTCCTTTTCTCACCAGGAGCAAAACAGAAGCACTGCTCCCAAGATAACTATTGAGAAGCAGAGTGTGGCCTGTGCAATGATTAGTGGTCTTAGACTAGATGTTGCAGATTTTAAAGGTAAGAGAGAAAAAGTGAGTTAATATCCTAAGAGTTGCAGTGTGCGCTAAGCAGTTAGCTATGAAAGGGGGGAGCTAATCTAAGATTTAGCAAACTAACAGCAAAACAACTAATTTTAAGGAACATGATAGATTGGATGCAGATGGGCACTTAGTATTCTGGCTATATGGAATATGGAATACAGTGGAAGGGCCAATAAGTTTAAATTGCTGAAGGGAGGAGTGACTTCACAAAATAAGTTTGTGCTTGCTGACAATAGTTAATGAAAGAGGAGAGGGAAGGAATCATGTGGTAGAATTAACAGAAGAGAAAGGCAACTAAAGAGATAGTGGGAGGGTGCGGACATTTAATTTATGTGTGACTCACAAGGGACATAGCTGTGGTTTCTTTCCTAGTTTGAATATGCAATAGAAAACAATGCAATTAAAACACAATGTAATGAAAATACACAACAGTATGCAAAACAGAAGAAAGCAATAAAGCATTGCAAATTAGAAGAAAGCAATATAAGGAAAAACAAACTAAACTTTCCCTCTCTGCATTCTATGACAGAATCTCAGTGAGCTTTTCAAGTAAAGCTTTGGAATGTTTTATTTTACCCCTTAAATATGAGGTTTAGTTCCTAGCTCCTCCCTTGGTTCACAGGTAATTAAAATTAACTGACATGTTCTCATTTCTGTGTGACTCCCAAAAGACACAGCTCTGATTTCTTTCCTTGTTTAAATATGCAAAAGAAAGTAGAATACTATTAAAACACAGTATCATGAAAATACACCACAATATACAAAATAAAGGAAAGCAATAAACCAATATAAATTACAAGAAAGCATTATAAGAAAAAACAAACTAAACTTTTCTTCACTGCAGTCTATGGCTGAGTCTAAGCAAGCTTTTCCAGTAAAGCCACATTAAGGTAGCTGCTATAGTCATCTACATGACTTTTGTATCAGTTACTAAAATTATTTTGATTTCATTGCTTACTCTTGTTTCTGTCACTCTGAATTCATTGCCAGTTGTGCCAGCCATTGAATCTGCTAGGTCTATATTGTATTGTCGCAAGCTGATAATATTGAAACTGAAGAATATCGTCCAGGTAAATGGAAATCCCCGTAGGGGGAGATTTCCATTTACCTCAATGTAGTGCAGTCTCGGAGTTGGTATATTTAAGTAGCGGGGGGTGTGGGGGGTGCAGGGTGGCTTGACCCCTTCCTACGCCCTTTAGGTTTTTTTTGTTATTTTTTGTTTTTTATACTCATTCGCTATTTTACTGCATCGATCAATTGTGTTCGACATTTATTGCTTCGATGCAGTAAAATTTCAATGAGGTAATATAAACACAATTTGCTTATGTCTCTGTTTCATGCTGTACTAATGCATCTTTCCTGTCTGATAAAAATAACCTTACATTCTGCTTTAAGGCACCCCATAGTTAATAGTTTCCCATAAGGTCTGGTCTGACAGCTAATATAACTGCTTTATGCTCCATTTAGCAAATTACTGGCATGATTATTTAAAAGTGGACTACTGTATGTAATTTCTTGCTGCTGTCCTACGTCTGTGCATGCTGTGCTTAGATACTTTTACTCTGAGGCTTCTAAGAGTGATGTAATTTTGTTAGATAGTTGTTTTCCTGTACTAAGCAACTAGTTTCAAAGTTCACAAGTACATAAGATCTCAATACATTGTAATACATGCTAGTGTAGACTGGGCAAAGTGTGCAGCTGCCATTGGTGGAAGCTGTTAGAGGGCATGACTTGTAGTGCAACTGAGCTGCCACTCAGGTGTGAATGCAGTACTGACAGTCATTTAGCTAATTTAATGACTTTTAGTTTGAGTGTATGCATATTAGTTACTGAAGCTTGATCTAGCTAAACCAAACTCATATAAGTGGCTGTTCTTGTTCACTCATTTGACTACAGTCTCCAACCTCCTTTATCTTTATATAACCACAAACCAAAGCTATGAACTACGCTTCACCATTATTATACTGTTACACACTTTGTGCCTGGCACTGCACTGTGTCAACTGTACAAACATGTAGCAGATGGGCTTGTTAGAATTTGACCACTGTTCTACATATTTGCTAATATGATAAGTTACATGGTTCTGATGAACTGTTGCCTATATACTGTGGTATCTTAAATGTTAAATTGGACAATGATGCCTATACCATATCACAGTATCCCCTTAAAATATAGCATGCTAAGTTTTATCCACAGCTGTCATTTTATTAGGATGATGGACTGCATTGTTGTATGCCTAGACATCTGCGGGATAGTCAAGAAGAAACGCCTGGTGTGGAAATTAGATAATTTGGATGCCGCCATGTTAAAACTTTTCTGAGTTGTAAGAATTGTAAAAAATGGAATAAATGTCTTTATCTTTTAATTTCCTTTAGCTGTGCTGAACAAGTGCTAAATATCTCAGCTTCTCCTTTATGTGCCAAATCTTCTTGTACCTCTCAGAATAAAAGTCTGCACACACTGTAATTATAATGATGGTGGTTTATTATGTAGTAGCAACATACAGTGGAGGTAGATGAAGTAATTCAACAAGATCCCAACAAGTTTTACTCTCTAAAGTAACAGTGCTGATAAACCGAAACAGACTGAATTATACTGTCCTTAGTAACTTTGAACTCAGAACTGTTCCTTTTCTCATTAGTGGCAAAATTAATACAAACTGCACTATTTGCTGTAGTTGTTCAGCTACTGGACATTTGACCTGACTTCTGTACTCAGTATTAACTGAATGGAATTTCTGTACTTAGTTTTCTGAATATTAGTACCGAACTGAACTAAATAGACTGCTGTCTTTCCCAAATTGAACTGCCTTTTATTTAGAAAGTATTTCTCAGAATACTAAACCCTGTGCATTTCCTACATGTTCTGCATGCCTCTTTAACCTTGACTCCCAAACCTTGTACTATCTAAACAAGTTCTCTTTAGACACAAGATGGTCCACCCTTTCTGCTAACACATTTTATTCTTATCAGTACTTCAGACTGTTCTCAGAGCTAACTTGTGTCCTTCACTGAAACATTCCTTTCTATAGAAACTGCATTCACTGAAACTGCATGTAAAATGTAAAATATAAAATGAAGATAAAGACCTGCTTTAATATGGTTGCATTTCTACGTCTATGCAAAGAGAGTACTGTATTTATGTCTAATAAACTACATTTAAGTGAAGCCTGTTCTTATATTGTTTTTTTCATTGAAAACTCTGTAAAACCACTAGATCAAGATCAGGGGTTTATGTCATATAATCCAGGGTTCAACTCCATGAACCTCCGTTCATCAAGGTGACAAGAGTGAACATTCAGGTAAGCGAATGTTCACATCAATAAATTTCTAAAACGGGGAATACAATTAGTTGAGCAACATTGCAGCTGTCACACACACCACAGTATGTTAAACCCACCAAGGTGGAAGGCTGTGCCCCCCCCCACCTATATATACCAACTCGGAGATCACACTACAGTGGGGAAAAGGGAAAATTTCCTGATGTTGGCCAACTAATATGTGAATGTTTGTTTAAGTGGACATTCACTCATGTCGGCTTGATGAACAGAGGTTCACAGAATTGAACCTTGGATTATATGAAATACTCCCCAAGATCAGAACTGACTGTTTAATACTGCCAATGCCATACTTGAGCACAAAGTTATTAAAAGGTCATCTCAGACACCTAACTTTATAGCATTACATATCTAAGAATATCAAAGCAAATAAATGAACATGGACAGAACATAAACTACTTCAATATAGCCCACACTAATTATGGGATTTATAAGTTGGGCGTCGGGCTGGCAACTCGACACTGTAAAACTCCACTGCCAATCATGAGTGGACAGTTGATCCACTGTGGTGACCCCTAACCGGGAAAAGTTTAAAGAAGAAGAAGAAGATTAGACCAACGTAAAAATCAAAAGGTTGACTTGTTGGATATGGCAACTTAAAATCCAAATTGTATGTTTATTATTCTAGACTTGTTTTGAGTAATCACTGAGAAATTCAGCAAGAATAGTTAAAGTGCAGCTAAATACTGTACTTCCTAAACCAGCAAGTGTGAAGGTGTTCACTTTTTATTTTACATATATAACAAAGGCATAAATATTTAGCTCTTGTGAATTATACTGTAATAAAATACTGTTGATCTTCTTCAGGGACTGTCAATGTAACAGTGACTCATTATGCTTGGGGTTACTCATTTTGTGAATTGTGCTGCTCTGGTTAGTTTTTCAAAGTTGTTTCTATGTTAAAGGCTAGCATGGGTCTTTTGCCTGCAACATATTGCCTCAGGTGGTGTGAAACTCTCATATAAATTTGGCACTGGCATGTGCCACTTCGTTTTTTTCTTGCCTGAGAATATCACTACTCATCTTAGTTTAAAGGTCACTGTGCAGCAAAATGGTATATTTTTGGATTGGGATTGGGAACTTCACTCATCCCTTCTTTCATGGAAAATTAAGATCCCTGAACCTTATGTTGGCTTCCATTGATAACAAAGGAAGCCTACCATTCCCTTAACAAATTATAAACCATTTCTTTTTTATAGCTATTGACATCTCCCTCAAGAGGCAAATCAACAGTCATTGCATTTACCCTGAATTAAACAATTTTACCTGTAACCATCTGGCACAGCTGACTATTAGTCCATATACCAGAGCATGATGTCTATTATCTTTTGCAAATTTGTGTCTGTAGGGCATTCATAACTTTAGTTATATATATGCTAATATTTTAATCCACAGATCCCATCCACTCCACTTTGGTTTTTAGTTCTACCGCACTGAAAGTACATATTACCAGTTTTTCTCATTTAGATTATAATTTCATCATCCTGACTGGTTCCATATAATCCTCAGAGTCCTCTCTTCTTACTCAAATAGGGAATCCTTCGCAAGTGGCAATACACCAGCATAAACCATTTTTGCCAGGATAACTACAAGCCCGTGTGTGAGCAAACCTCTATAACCCCTACTTCTAAATATGCTGCACCCAAGGTTTCCCATTTTTGCAGTTGCTGACTTTTGAAGTTCTGAAATTAGCATTTACAACAGACACTACTATCCTCACACCTGAAGTGGCTTAACCCTGTCATCACTGAGAGCCACATAATTAATTGTTCATTGAAAGAGGTATGGTGACAAGGGTCAAATGTACTCAGTGCTAGCAATTGACCTGAAGTAGATAAATAACATGTAGCTGCATTTTACTGATGTACTTGCCTCAAACTGTATCTCCTACCAGGCTAATGAAATTCAAATGCCCACCACTTTCAAGGTATTGAAAAGAAAGTAACAGATTACCTTATCAAAGCCTTTTTCTTCACCCAATTGTTTGTGTCTTAAGGCTTTTCCTGGTTAGGGGTCGCCATAGCGGAACTCCGGTCCATTAATGATTGGTAGTTGACTTTTACGTGCCGAGTTACCAGCCCTGACGCACAACCTTCGACAAAGGTATGCCCATTCACGCATGTCTCCACGCAGAAGATGCTCTAGCTGTGAATCGAACTGGACAGCGTCTTACTGTGAGGCGACAACGCTACCGCAGCACCACCACCGCGGACTATTTTCTGCTACATGTCCCTGAGAGTGAGAGTGGCCCATGCATATGATACAGATGAAATATGGACCAGAAGGGTTATGTCTTTCAGTAAAGCCAACTTGTTCTCCAAATCAGTAGCTTCATACAGGCTCCATCTACCTTCCTATCTAGTATCTAAGCCATTACCTTAATGTTTTAATTAATCAAGTATTTTGACCAATAGGAGGTAAGGCTCAGGGGGTCCTTCCATATCTTCAAAATCACTTTGCTCTCATCTCCCCGATGGCATATGTAAAATGAAACACATATGCCTAATCTCAAGTCACCTGTTTGCCACATTTCTGTATATGCCTGTCTCTTCAGCTTTATGCAGCAGGATAAGTTTAGTGGCTTTCATGTGCTGTTAATCGGTACAGCCACCAACAGGATTGCATGCTGCAAAAGGACTGTCAATTCACTGTTTCTGATATGCTGTCACAGGGTCACTGTATCACCTTCTTCAGCAGAGTATGCATATGCATATGCATTATATGGCCTGTAGACACCCTTACTATCTCCCCTAAATGGTATACCACCCATCACATACTCATCTCTCTGATATTTGTTACCATCTTTGTGTTTCTTTGTTGGTATCTTTGCCAGAGTTTATCTGACATCTCTACCAAAGCACTTTGAAGGACACTCAAGTTCAGATAGAGAGAGCTCAACTTCTGCTTAAGTTTCTGTGTTGTGAAAGTATCCATCTGTGAGTGAAACTGTACTAACTAGGACTTTCCTGGTAATCAAAATGTAAATAAACAAATAAATAAATGAACTGTGACTAATAATTTGACTTTCCTTTTTATTGTTTGCCATATATTACATCTTTGCTCAGCAATAAATTTAGTAACCTACCTTCCCACATAGCATAACTAAACCCAGTCATATTACTTCAACCACTTACAGGTACTGTTATTACTGGCAATGAGCCCCTGAAACATTTCCTGTCAATAAGCTCGTGGCATGCAGTACTTCAGTCAAGAAACCTTCCTTAATAAACTCAAACAAAATATAGAAATACAAAATATAACAAATATGAAAAAAAATCAGAAATCTGTTTAATCACAACTAGACTTACTCCTGGCATATGCCTCTGACTGCCGTGTTAACACGAAGTTTAGAAAATATATATTATTCACCCCCCCTAGCCATCCAACTGACTCTCACAACCTCAAACTGTATACAGGTCTATATCTTGTACCCCCAACTCTAACCTAATCAATAACCTGCTTTAGCACATAGCAGCATAACTGACTTTAACAGCAAAAAAACATTTTTACTATTCAATTCATTTCATTTCATAATTTAAGGTCCCTACATAATCTTATTTAAGCTATGTGCCCCATGTAGTTTGTATTAACCCTTCATCCAACAAGACTACCTCCACATTTCCATTAAAAAAATGCAATCCACTCAAAGTTTATGTTATCCTTAGGTGCCCTTAAATTCTTAATACAAAATTAGTATGGATGCAGGAAAACACGAGCATGATACACATTTTCATCCGCTCAGGCCAGATTATCACACAGATGCAGCAGCACGTTTACCACAAACGTTTGACAAAACAATGCACCCTAGTGAGCAAACATTCATTTGATTAATAACACACACACACACACACTCTCTCAGCTGTATGGAAATGTTGCAATAAACATATTTTTAACACTAGCATTCACATATATCTTTGTTACATAAAATAGCAATAATATTTAAACATATATTTGTCACCTTAATTAATAATCACGATTTGTAAAAAAATCCATCATAAACTGTAACATTTTAATGCAGCCTTTCAATAATATGTCAGAAAGATAATCCATTAGATATAACAAGTGCATAAGACTCAGCCTTTATAGCATCCATGATGTAGGTCTTATATTGCTATTTTGACACTCTTCATAATGTACCTCTCCTTAAACCTTATGTAGTGCACAAATTCACCCAAGGACAAAGAACAGTAACACCATCTTAATTCATCAGTGCAGCTCAATCTTCAAGTATTACATGGCATTTTAAATTCAGAGCCTATTCTCATTAATATACAACTGTCAACTGGATATCTAACATGCCCAAACATTTAACAAATCCTCACTTCACCCATTCATTCAGAATTTTACACAATGAGAATCAGTGAAATATTATAGCAATAACCCATGCCTGGGTGTGGGTAATGCTGGATTTACCCACGGTTGGCGTGGTTTGGTCCTGAGGGCGAAGCCCGAGGGACCAAACAAAGCCAACCGTGGTAAATACAGCATTACCACCCAGAAGTGGTTATTGCTATATATGACATTATTTAAGAAAAGAAACTATTACTTTTCTTAAATAATGGCATAGTATAATGCCTGTTTGCTGCTCTTCCGCAGATGTCTGGCATCTGCGGCAGTTCTGATGTACTGCGCGCCTGCGCAGTACATCAGAGCTGTGGGCAAAAGCAACAGAGAAAGCAAGATCTCCGTTGCTTTTTTAGTGTTTAAGCTATGTTAAATGGGTTTAACATGGCGAGACAGCTTTAAAATAAGCAACGGAGATGTCCGTTGCTGATTTTAAAGCTGTCTCGCTATGTTAAACCCATTTAACACAGTGAGACAGTGTTTTAAAAAGAGAGTTATACTAATGGAAAAAAGTCCGGGCGACCGGACCTTTTTCCATAAGTATAACTCGATTTACAACGGGCATGCTGGCCAATCAGCGTGCACGTTTTGGAATAATAATGGGGGGTCATGGTATAATAGCCCACATCTTAGCAGATAGTATGCTCATTTTGTTAAGTACCTTATAAGAAAACAGTCAGATATTCAACATTATCATAACTTAATAGTCAGTCAATTGTTTTAAGCTATGTGAGGTAGAACACTTCCTTTAGTGTGAACCTTATTCATATTAGTGTCATTGATAATAATTCAGCAGTCCATTTGGAGTAATCAAGTACTCCTTATAACAACAAATTCTGCAAACTGCCTGGTAAAACCCAGACAAGATACTGCACATTAGAGATTGGGCAAATCAAATATTAAATCCTGATCAGAGAAAGAAATTTCTTTAGCAGGGAGTTAATGTGCAAGTAATACCTACTGAAAAACGAGTCTGACGCTGCATGGTAACATATTACACTGACGTGAAGCTCAGACATTTCAAAAGGAAACAGCTGCCATTTTTGCACTCACTAAGCAGCACTTTGTTAAGTTACTGAAAGAAGCCTGTGTGTGTTTGTGCGTGTTTGCAAGTATGCTTGTGTGAGCGTATGTGAGTGGAAGAGTGAGTGAATGAGAAAGAGTGAGAGCAACAGGCAGTCTATTAGAAAATATTTCTCTAAGTATTCAAAATTAAGGTATCTTTTACTGGCATTATTTTCTTAATGAAGTTAAATAAAGAATTACTGGGCAGAAAGAACAATGGACATTAAAGGGGGGTGAATATTGACAGTGGATTACATTATATTTAACTATTTTAAAGCAATCATTTTGTATAATTAAACTTATAAAGTTGTATTCATGCACAAAAAAAAAAACTGTTAAGTGATGTGTGTTTACATCTACATATATGTGTGTATGTTTGTCTGTGTTTTTTAATGTGCGTCTGCTTTTATGTGTGTGTGAGTCTGGTTGTTTGTACTTCTGAATGTGTGTGTGTGTGTGTGTGTGTGTGTGTGTGTGTGTGTGTGTGTGTGTGTGTGTGTGTGTGTGTGTGTGAGAGTGTGTGTGAGAGTGAGCAGGTTTGCTTCTACATATGTGCATGTCTTACCTGTCTGTTTCTGAATATGTGTGTATTTCTATACATATATATCTGTCTGTAATTCTGCATGTGTGTTTGTGTGTGTAGACATTAAATAGATAACTAATGTTTTGAATGTAAAGTACTTCCTCCAATACCAATTACATATAATATAGCAAGTTTGAAACCTTAAGCGGAGAAATTATTTTACATTAAAATATAATAATAATAATAATAATAATACAGTAATGATAAAAATAAAACAAAACAGCCCATTCTCTAAGCACAATAATGCCCTCCAGTGTGTGTGTTACTTTATAAATAATGCCCTTGCAGGGGTGTAGAGGCCCTCTGACTGTGGTGTCAGGACTCAGAGCAGCTGTGGATATGCTCTGTTTATGTTAACACACACCCTGTTGGGCATTATTGCTTGTTTACCTTTCTCTGTCAGGGCTCAGCAGCATTAACTAGTAAACCATAGTTTCATATGAAACTCAAGTTCACATACAATTTACTTTTTAGATGCATCATTAAAATGAAGCCACTCAAAGACCTACTGCACAACAACATCAATTATTAACTATAATGTACAAAATCCCTCAGATGCTCATTTGGATTGCTTCTTCTCATCACATACCTGCCATGGAGCAGGCAACCACTATCTCACTTTCTTCCTGTTCAGACTTCAATAATCTTTTGATACTGAAGTTTCACAGCCATCATTGTACTCCAAGGATCTAAAGTCACTGACTCCTTACTTACATAGTCCAAAGTCCAAAGAAAGTGGAAACCTTTGTAAACATCCCATTACAGACTCAAGTCAGGAAAAATTCCTGGACAGAAAACTACTGATACTGTTGGGAATAATAACTTGTAACTTAACATATGCCATCGGCACTCGTTAATAAAATCAGAAAAAGATCTCTTTGATGTATGGTAGTGTCCAAGAAATTACTATACAACAGAGCAGGCCTTACTTCTATCATTGTTATCATCTCAGGCGGCAACAGCTGTGAAAGAACTTGCTCCCTTCCTTACCATGTAATGAAATGGACTAGAATCTCTCTCATCTGAGCTGGTTTAAGCTATGTGAGGTAGAACACTTCCTTTAGATTTTTTAACGATATCTACATTTCAGCAGGTGTCTTTAAGGTATAAGATGCTACTGTCAATACATATATGCTTTTTTAAAGGCTGCAAACTGCAATCTGCCCCATATTTTTATTTATATATTTATTTACTTAGCCTTTGTTGACTGGGTTAGTCCCACTAAGCTAGTAGCCTCTTTTCAGGGTAGACCTGAGGTGGCATTTATACTACTAATGTGATCCAGAATATTCCAAAATTGCAGTTTATAGGGTTAAAAAGACTTGTATGTCAGCACAAGGCTGTCATTAGGCTTTCAGTCAGCCCATTCACAGGGTTTGCACATCATGGGTATAATATAGGCCAAGTGAATTATATGAGCAATGTGGTTAGTTTATTCTATTTATTGTTTATTTGTCTTTGATTATTGGAAGGTTTGACTGGGGAAAACCCCTTTTCATCTGAGGTCCATTAAGAAAGGTTCCACACTGTATACATTTGCTCAGGCAATTAGTATGAGCTAACAAATAAATATATACTAGACATAACACTGAGGTATAAATCATTTTGCAGGTGATCATTATGTTAAGTACACTCCATTGTTTTTTATGGCATGCTAAAGGGACACACACATGCAAACACACACACACACACACACACACACACACACACACACACACACACACACACACACACACACACACACAAATCATATATATTTATATATATATATATATATATATATATATATATATATATGTGTGTGTGTGTGTGTGTGTGTGTGTGTGTGTGTATCTACTTCATAAACTGGAATTACCACAACTTCGAATCTAAAAATGTCACGACCATAACATCCAATTCCCAAAACACTGAAAATTGAAAACGTTGAGTATTGTAACATCAAATACGTTAAAATCCTAATGCTGTAGAGTGTAAATTCTGTACATGGCGGAGGTAACGTTTAATGCTGAAAGATGAATTTTGAGCTTTTATGGTAAAAGTTTGTAAAAAACGGTTAAGGAAGTTTCTATTTTTGAGATTAGGTGTATAAGCTTGAAAGAAATGGTGGTAGTGGTAGTTAAAATGCTGGAACAAGTGGCTAGGAGGAGAAGTGTTTATTTTGGATGTGTGCAGGTGTTTTGTGCACAGAACAGGTGCGTTTGTAAAACTTATGGAGATCATGGTATGCTGGAGATTGGAAAATGTACCTTTTCTCCACTGTACTGCAATCTCAGAGTTGGAATATCTAAGTTGTAGGGGGTGTTTAAAAACATAAAAAAGGCATGATCTGGAATATGCAAATATGGATGTAATGTTTTAGATGATAGAAGGGAACAGTTTTACAAAGACTCGTGTGAAACAGTATTTTCAACATTATGTATGAATTTGTAATGTTTAAAATGTTGATCTTATGGCTATTCAACATTTTCGCATTTAGATGTTATGGTCTCCATGTTTTGTACTTAGACGTTGCGTTAATTCCAGTTTATGAAGTAGAGCCATATATATATATATATATATATATATATATATATATATATATATATACATGTGTGTGTGTGTGTGTGTGTGTGTGTGTGTGTGTGTGTGTGTGTGTGTGTTTAAAGCATTCAAAGTTACTTTGCAGTTTATATGCAAAGTCACACAGAAATGCTAGTGCTCAGGTAACAGATTAGACAGATGTATATTTTATCCAAACAGTTATTCACTTGAGAATAAACAGGAGGCAAAATGGGACAATTTTATGTTATTTGATTTGGTTGCATGAGAAGGAGACTTATTAATGGTGTTAGTACAGCAGAAGGACTGTTTTGTTGAGAGCTATAATTTCACCAGGATTTTAATATAAAGATGGGAAAAGATCAGAATAAGAAGGGGACTTAGAAATGGGTATGTTACAAGCACATGACCATTTTGTTGGCAGGTATGTTTTCAATGAGATTTGAAATTATAGAGGAGTTATTTTTAATGCTTGTTGGCAGAAAGATCCACACTTTAGCAACTTATATAAAGTGTAGGCATATTTTAAAAAGAAGACTGAATTAAACCCCAGGAAAAACTTATTTTTCTATCATTCAGAAAGAGACATTCTATGCAGAGTACCTTCCTGTGGCATGACCATTTTTAAAATTAAGAGAAGACGGAATACATAGTAGAACATATTGTTGCATGGATAACAGTTGTGCTTCTTTTTGGAATCCACCTGTATACCTGCAAGATACGAAAAGATATACAAGGCCCTTTAATATTATATACTGGAACATCCCTTGACAATATTTTTTCTTTTGGGGTAGGTATTAGGGATTGACCCTCTATGTAATATAGTTCTTCTAGGCTGAAGTTAGAATGTTTAGTGGCCAAAGAGTGAGACAGGGTGTGGATCACTCTATAGGAGCACTGATTTAGACTGAATTATTTTCAAATCCTTGAAGAATTGGAAGCCATATTCTAGCTGACCAGAAGGTGGCAATATAACTTCATAAATATATGCACATGCATGTTAATATATGTATGTATGTATTTATTTGTCTTTTGTTAACCAGGTTAGTCCAGCTGGGCCACATTACCCATTTTCAATGGAGACCCGAGGAGAAAAGTTCCACAAAACTAATACAAATACAAAATACAAAAATGTAGTATATGGAGGAATTATTAACAATATACAATAATGCACATACATGCAGAATACAAATGTACTAATACAGTAGATAACAAAAGGTATGAAGAGTTTTATACAAAAGAATAACTCAGATAGTACACTTTTTTCATTGTTAACATAATAAGTAAACCAGAGATGTACGAGTTAAAAGAGAAAGAAAAAAGAAAAAAAAAGAAGTTTAATGATATATATATGTTGTTGTCTTTCGGCTTTTCCCCAGTTAGGGGTCGCCACAGTGGAACTCCGGGAGTCTGCTAATGACTGGCAGTAGATTTTGACAAACGCCGAGGTGCCAGCTTGATGTTCAAACTGCAATGAAGGCATGCCTATTTACACATGTCTTTCGAGCGCCCACCCAACTGCGGGATACCGCTGCACCACCGCAGATGTTTTATATATATATATATATATATATATATATATATATATATATATATATATATATATAGTTCCACTTTATATTCTCAAAATACTGAAATCTCAAATTTCAGTATCTCAAGACCATAAAGTTGAATCCACAAAACACAGACAGTCCAAAACTGTGAATCTTCAAATCCCGAACACACACCATACACCACACCACAATGCCCACACTACAAAAAAAAACACACAAAAACATAACACCACACATCCACAAACCTACACTACTGCACCCCCCACACCCATCCTACTTATATGTACTAACTATGAGATCACACAAACAGAAAAAGACAGCAAACTCACACCCAGACATTCTACAGTCCCTTGCGCGCGCGCGGTCTCTCTCACACACACACACACACACACACACACACACACACACACACACACACACACACACACACACACACACACACACACACACATATAGACAAACACCACCACATCCAACACTTAAACACTCCTACTTTCCCTTGCCTACCCTAACCCACATGTACAACTTACAAACACACTCACATGCACTCAAATTCCTATCCAAAACCCTTACAAAATACTCACTTACCTTAAATTCCATTACATCCACAAACTACACCAGACACCATCCACACAAAACACTACATGTCATGTAGCGTAAAGCCATAACCGTGAATTCAACCTATTTGGATTTGCGATTATGCACTTTCGCTATTTTGAAGGTTTGACTTTATGCTCTCGAGATACTGAAATTCAACCTGTCAGTATTTCGAGATTATAAAGTAAATCCATATACACACACAACCCAAAATCCCGAGACCAAAATCCTGAAAATTCGAAATCCTGAAAACTCAAAATCCTGAAAACACACAGGATACCAACACTTACTATATTCCAGCACAAGTACATGCAACACAAACCATATTATTCTTCTCCAAGTATAAGCAGGGGGGTAAGCCCCCATGCACTTCCCATGTACCCCTGCTACTTAAATATATAATCTCTGAGATTGCACTTAGTGTACTGAAGTGCAATCTCGGAGTTGTTATATTTAAGTAGCAGGGGGCATGGGGGTGAAGGGGGGCTTGTCCCCCTATATATAGTTGAATGATAATATGTTTCTGTATGTGCTTGTGCTAGAATATAGTAAGTGTTGGTATCCTGTGTGTTTTCAGGATTTTGAGTTTTCAAGATTTTGAGTTTTCAGGATTTTGGTCTCAGGATTTTGGTCTTTCAGGATTCTGTAGCGCTTATATATATATATATATATATATATATATATATATATATATATATATATATGGGTCACCTTCATTTCGTCGACAGTTCATTTCAACAACAACCAAGTCAGCAGGCCCAATTCACTGACACTTCAGTTCACTGACACTTCATTTCACCGACACTCATTTCATCGAAAATTATACATGGCCTATTCCCCATTGTAGAGCGACCCTGGCGTTAGAATATATAGTAAGTGGGGTGTGGAAGACGAGGCCCCCCACAAATAATAAACGTTTTACAGTATACAGATGCATTCTTACAAGTACAATGAATAACTATTGCCAACAAACCATTATAGAATCCCAGTATGTGGGGGGGGTTCGCACCCCCACCCCCACCCCCATCCCCCTTACTATATATTCTAACTCCAGGGTCGCTCTACAGTGGGGAATAGGCCATATATCATTTTTGACTAAATGAGTGTCAGTGAAATGAAGTGTCAGTGAAATGAAGTCTCAGTGAATTGGGCCTGCTGAGTTGAGTGTCGGTGAAATGAACTGTCGACGAAATGAAGGTGATCCATATATATATATATATATATATATATATATATATATATATATATATATATATATATATGGGTCTAGAACATTTCACTGAATGCACATTTCACTGAAACTCAAATGAGTGAACACAAATCACTGAAATCACAATTCACTGAAAACTCAATTCACTGAAACACATTTCACTGAAGGTTATATATGGCCTTTTCCCCACTGTAGTGCGACCCTGGAGTTAGTGTATATATTTTAAGTATATATTATGTTCAGAAAAGAGTAATATATTGGAATTGCAAGTATCCATGTATATAGTTCAGTTGTGGCAACTCTGTGTTGAGCTATATATATATAATTCAAAATATTTAAAATATATGGGGGGGGGCTATGCCCCCCCCCCCACACCCTTACTATATATACTAACTCCAGGGTCGCACTACAGTGGGGAAAAGGTCATATATAACTTTCAGTGAAATGTGTTTCAGTGAATTGAGTTTTCAGTGAATTGAGCTTTCAGTGTAAAGTCCGCATTAATTTGACTTTCAGTGAAATGTGCATTCAGTGAAATGTCCTAGACTCATATATATATATATATATATATATATAGAGAGAGAGAGAGAGAGAGAGAGAGAGAGAGATGAAACAGATCATGATAAACAGCTCCAAGTCCAAGAACACACCAGAAAAAAACACCAGTACCAGCAGGATCAGCAGTATATTCCACAGAATTTAGCATTTACGTCTTACTAGAAGACTTCATCAGATGATAAGATATACTACTGTTCCTGCCAGTGCTGGTGCTTTATTGTGGTGTGTTCTCAGACTTGGAGCTGTTTACCAGGGTTTGTTTCATTTATTAGTGGAGTTTACCTTGGTTCCACTCTTATTTTAATGTTAATATATATACAAATCTGTATGCAAATCTGTAGTGGCATACAATTCATTCTATGGTATTATAAACAATATTCATCAGTATAACACATTGTTATAGTCATTCAGTTACAAATGTCATATTTGCATATTCAAAATATGATTTTTCTGACTTTCTTATGTAAAAATTAAAACAGTATGGTTTCACTGGGTCTATATTAGAACATCGAAGTTTCAGAACTTCGAATGTTCTAATATCGACACCTAATAAGCGAAAGCTGAAAATAGTGAAGTTTCAGAAAACCAAATTCTTTCCTAGGGAAAGAATTTGGTTGTCTGTTCCTGTCGCTTCGCTATTTTCAGCTCTGTGGTGGAAAGTTACGGGTCAGGTTCAGGTAAGTGTGCGATTGTGTGGACATGAGGGTTAGGGTGGGATAAGTGAGGTAGGGTTAGGGAGCAGGTGAGGTGTGTGTGCGATAGTGACGGACCTTAGGGTTGGGTTTGGGTTAAGGTAAGTGGATAGATAGTGGTGTATGTACAGTTTAGTGTAGGTTTAGATGTAAGCTTTTAGGTGTATGTGTGTGGATTGCTGTTTGTTTGGTGTGTTTGTGTTGTGTGTATGTGTTTTGGAACAGCAAATTTTTTCCCTAGGAAAAAATTCGCTGTTCTGAATTTTCAATGTTATCAGTTTTCGGTTACTAGGGGTCTGAAACTTTGATGTTCTAATATAGACCCGGTTTCACTGCATAAGTGATTTTCATTTGTTTCACAGCCTTATTAAGAAACGATAGCAGATGTAACTTTATAAGTATCCAGTAGGTGGTTGTCCTATCCTATCCTTCATGATAGCTATAGAATTTAGTGATGGTGCATAACACATCTCGAATCTCGAAAATTAGTCTTCTCTTTAAAACTTCTTTTTGTAGGGATGAACCCCCCACACACACACACACACACACACACACCCTGTGGCAGGGTGCTTAGCCTGACTACGATTCTCTGATTGACACCAAAATGGGTAGAATCAATTGCCTACAATAGGACAGAGCCTTCTGAGGGGTTTTGTCATCTACAAAAGTGGGTAACACTCCACTGCAAAGACCTATTATACACCCTTCCCTTGGGAAAATATGGATATACATCTATACATACATACATACAAATGTTTCAAGAATGGGCAATAAAGCCCTTCTAGCTTGCCAATATGCCAAAACACTTGTTCCCATAATAATGTCCAGGCTGTTCTTAAAAATATCTAAACTAGTACTTGCTTTAATGTAATTGGGTAGTCTGTTCCAAGCATCAGCTACTTTATCAGCGAACCAATTAGTGCACTTCCCATTCCTATAGAATTTTCTACAGAGGTTGTCTGATGATTCTCTAGTACTTTTTGATAACTGCAAACATTCCCAGACGTAGCTGTCCCTAAATGCCCCATATACCTGAATAATATCTCCTCTTAAATATCTGAAAGAGACACTGTACAAGTTCATATATTTTAGTCTTTCATAATAATGTAGATTTTCACAACCATGGATGCCCTTAGTATATTTCTGTTGTACACTTTCCAGTTTATTCATGCTTTTTTTTCCTATAGGGTTTCCATATTGTTATTCCATACTCATAGTTTCATAGTTTAGTACTAGGCTATCTGCCCTGGGGCATTTGCAAGCCTAGCCCTAGATATGTGGCTTTCTCCACCCCATGTAGTGGTACTAAGGTGTATAGAATAAATTTAGAATACTGTGCCTTTGTCCAGTAGTGACACATTGAAGACCCCCTTACTTATTAAAATTAGTTTACTGTGCCTCTGTTAAGTAGCGACACAGGGGTGACCCCTGGGGTAAACCTACGATCTCCCATCCACTCGTCAAGATTTCTCTTGAAGAGAGTCAGTGAGGGGCTCTGCCTAACATGGACTGGGATTTTGTTCCAGAGTATGGGAAGCTTCTGAGTTATGAATCTGTCCCTCCAGCATGTTCTATTCATGTTTGTACTGAGGTTTAAATCTTTGGCTCTCGTGGTTCTTATGGATTTTGATTTTTGAGGTGGAGCATGTCCATCAATTCCTGGTTGGACATGGCCTTGTACATCAGGCACAGATCACCTCTGAGCAGGCGGTATGCTACTGAATAGAGCTGGAGTTTCTTTAGCCTGGCAGCATATGACATATGTTGGAGACCCTTGATCCTCTTGGTGAGGTACTTCTGGGGTCTCTCCAGCTGTTGTAAGTGCCGGGTGAGGTACATACCAAATGGGGCATTGTACTCAATCATGGGCCTGATAAGGGAGGAGTACAGGGGCACGATGACCTCCTTTTATCTGGATGTGAACACCTTCATGATAAGGTGGGCAAGGTAGAAAGTCTTTCTAACCACTTTGGCAACGTGGGTGTCAAATGAGAGGTCACTATCAACTTGGGTCCCCAGGTCTCTGATTACTTTTTCGGTACTCAGTGGGTTACTGTCTATGTGATAATTTGTGGGTACTTTGTTTTTCCCAAAGGGGATGACTATACATTTCTTGGTATTCAGTTTAAGGCCATGATTCCGGCACCAGTTGTCTGTTTCGGTGAGGCCTTTCTGTAGGATGTATGTGTCAGCTGGTGTATCGACTATAGCGCCTAGTTTGCAGTCATCTGTGAACTTTGTCAGCCACAACCCTCCCATGTTTGCTTTCACATCTGAGAAGTAAATGCCGAACAAGAGGGGTCCCAGGACAGAGCCCTGTGGGAAACCACTTGTGACTGGCTTTGAGTCTGACATGGCTCCCGCAATCTTGACTTTATGGGTTCTGTTCTTTAGCCAGTTTGCAACCCATCTTGTGACATATGGATTTACATTTAAGCTGTTTAGCTTATCTATGATCCCCGAGTGGGGTATTGTGTCGAAGGCTTTAGTCAAGTCCAGGTAGGCTGTATGGACTGCCTTGCCCTCATCAATGGCTCTAGTGACTGTTTCGAAAAAGTCAACCAGGTTCAAAAGGCAGGATCCACCCTTTACAAAGCCAAACTGGGTGGGATCAAGTGTCTATAGGTCCCCAATGTTGTTGTTTATGAGTTCCATAATAATTCTTTCCATAGCTTTACAAACCAGGCTGGTCAAGCTTATGGGGCGGTAGTTCCCAGGGTCTGTAGTGGAGCCTCCCTTGTGGATTGGGACCACTGTTGCTGTACGCCAGTGTTCGGGTACATATCCTGTAGTAAGGCTAAGGATAAATAACATTTTTATATGCGGGTTTAGCTCCTCTTGGAGTTCACGTATCACGCAGCCGGGGATACCATCAGGTCCCATAGATGCTGTGTTTTTTGCTTTGCTGAGGGCGGTTCTCACCTGGACATCAGAGATGACAGGGAGGTTACATTCAGCTGGGTCTAATGTAACTAACAAACAATGTCTTCATTATGTTTGATTTCCTAGACTTTATAAATCTTTTTATACAATCTATAGTTCTATAACTATCATTAGCAAATTGGTTGATATGATTAGAAAAACTCATAGCTGAATCTACCCAATATACTCAGGTCCTTAAATGAGTCTACAGTTTCAATCACTGTGTGCTGTATTAAATATTCACCTTTCAGTTTATGTCTCCCAAATCTCATATACTTAGTTTTTGATGTATTTATCAACATATTATTCTCCTGTGTCCAAATGGTCAATTTAGTCAAATTATTTTGCAGACATGCCTTATCTCTAACACTTGTAATCAGTTTACCCAATTTCAGGTCGTCAGCATATAGACTGTAGACCACCTCAGATGAAAATGTAAGGTCTGAAAGATACAATCTAAAGAAGTAAGGGCCTAGTACAGAGCCCTGTGGGACACCTTGACTGTAACCAAGGATTTCACCTGTCCAGTTGGTGTGTGATACATGAAGAAAAAATAATATGGTTAACTGAAACCCCATCTTATGGCAGTTTGGATGATGGTCTCCCCACAGTCATACACTTGCCTCAATAAAGGGAATAAAAGACTGACAGATGGCACAAGGGAGACACAGACACACACACACACACACACACACACACACACACATATATATATATATATATATATATATACATATATATATATATATATATATATATATATATATATATATATATATATATATATATAAAATTTAGGTGGTCAGACGTACATTCGTCAAACAGAAAAAAAGTCAGTAGAGCTGACTGCATATTATTGGCTTTTTTCCCTGTGTGAGATCACAGAACAGTGGGCAGTGGCCAGTGGGGAATTTACACTTTCTCCTCTGCAGTGTGATCTCAGATTTAGTAGATATAAGTACAGGGCTGGTGTTAGTAGTTTAAGGGACTCTAGAAAATGTCAAGTTGGAGGTCCCCTGGCCACTTCTTTCATACTGCAAACTTTTAGGAGTAGTATTTATAAACTAAGCTGTAGTTACAATGCTATTACATTACGAGAGGTCTGTGCACCATACTATGTTGCCCAATCTCGCAAAGGAACATTCGCATTTAAGTGCAACAGTAATGCATTACAACTCTATGTACAGGGTTGGACTTGTGTGAAATTGTGCCATAGATAGTGTCTGCTGTTTCACCCCAACACACACATACACACATCCTCCAGTGCTCCCCTCTGTTTCTCCCCATCTTGAGCTACCCACACCATGCACATTACTGTTTTGGCTCCCTGTTATGTCATCACTTAAAATGCCAAATGCTGAAAAGTTGAAAAGAAAAATAGACTGAAAGCCCAGAGAAAAGCAAATCTCAAAAATCCATCTTCTTTTTAAAACTTTTTATGAGGGGGAGGAAAGATTCCCATATGCCTTGAACTTATATATACCAATTCCATGAGTGCCATACCTTGGTGAAAAGGCAACATTTTGAGAAATGGCATCTCTGACTTGGTATATTCAAGTCCGATCTGTCAGCCATTCATTCTCCAAGTTTTGATATTTTAAATGGTTATGCAATTTTTCTTCCTTTTCTCAGATTTTGCCTTAACTGTTTAGCTTCAAGAAGCCATAACTTCCTATATATTCTGAAGTACATTTTAAAGTTTTTTTTTCTTTCTACTAAACCTCTTCAGCTACTGATGGCTTGAACAGAAATTAAGATAAGGAAAGAAATTATGTGTTGCTGTTTAACTTTAGTTTTCCTTGCATACCTTTCAACTTATCCTTCCTGACCAAGACAGCACAGTAAGCTCAATTAAGCCAGAGCTCTCAGAAGCCATAAGGTTATAGATGCTCTTGGATCTATTTTAGAGCATTTTCCTAACATTTTAATCCAATTGTGGCCTAAACAAAACTTGAGAGTAAGAGAAAAAGTTTCAGTCTTATTTTTTTCTCTTTCAAGGAAGACATAATTTGTGCCCGATG
Organism: Protopterus annectens; assembly: GCF_019279795.1. NCBI lineage: Eukaryota > Metazoa > Chordata > Ceratodontiformes > Protopteridae > Protopterus > Protopterus annectens. Next base: position 1,535,294,384 of record NC_056743.1, on the reverse strand, counting down.
CTTAATGTTCAACACTGACAAAATAGTAGTTCACAATAAACAAGCGTATTGTGAGGATACAAAGATCCTAGCTGGCAAAACTTCCTTCCTTCCTTCCTAACCTCCCAAAAAAGACAGTCACTGCCTGTGTATCCCTCTGGTGTTAGACTGAGATGAAAACAGTGGTTCAAATGGTCACAGCCATACATTTCATGTGACTGCTGACATAAATATATATAGCATGCCTCCTCACATCTCACCCCTACCACTGAAATGCAACCACCTATACATGTACCTGATGGATGTTTGTGAGGAAAGTGAAAAAAATAATGACTACAGTAATGTATTCCACTTTATTGCTCCTAGACAGTACACTGTCCCTACAGAAGCTATAGTAACCTCATCTGTACACCTCTGAGGGTTGTGAGAAAAGTAAAAGAAATAATGACCACACTGTCCTCAGTCAAAACACCAGCTATTATGGCCTCTAATGTTTGGCTGTAAAGAAAATTAAAGACGTAATGACCACACCATCACCAGCCACCATAAAACCTACAGCAACCTTCTGTACACACATCTGAGTTGGGCTGGTTTTAGAATAGGTAAGGTAGAGAGTAGAAGCCACTACTAAGCATACCTCCCAACTGTACAGATTTTTGCAGAATGTCCAGATTTTTGCCTCATATTTTTTATCCATTTTTCATAAAATTGTGGCTTTCCTGGCAAATTAGTAGCAAATCATTAAAGACTGAAGTTAGAAAGTAATAACAGACAGTTCAGTTTCAGACTTCATACACTTCAGAAAATTCATTCTTATGCAAAACCTGTTATTCTATCAAATGTCTAAGTTTGTAAGAACAATATTTAAAAATTGTCCTTATTTTTGGGCCTTTGTCCCACTGTTATGTATGCCTTTGCCCATATGTTTTGGTCTAAGAGGTTGCAAGGTGTGCTACTAAGTCCAAGTCAAAATCCATTTATACAGTCTGGGGAGTGGGGGATCACCAGACTCCTAGGAGATGTAAGTGTCTGAATGTTCCATAATATATTTTATGCCTTACTTTTGAAATATAATTATTTGTTAACTGTATTTTTACTGATACCCAGAAGAGCAATGTATGATGTATGCATCCCAGCATTATTGGATGTGTGCATAAATAAAACTCACTGACTTTTTACACACACACACACACACACACACACACACACACACACACACACACACACACACACGCACATGCATGCGCCCCCCAAACACACACACATGCACGCCCCACACACACAAGCATAAACCATAGCAGTACTAGTTTTACACTTACTTCAGCAAGTAACAATACATTGTGCAACACTGGTACTTCCACACCAGATCAGTGACTGTTGTTTAGCAGTTATTAAACAGTAGCAGGGGTAAGTCACTTTTATTTACCTCACTGAGGAGCAGTGCATACCTGTCACTGTCCCTGATTACACAGACTGTCTCAAATTTTGCCTACTAATATTGCTCTATCCCTTGTAAAAATTTTGATTTGCTGGTAAATCATTCAGGATTGCAGAGAGTCAATAAATCCAGAGGTCAGGGTTCCATGCTTCTATTGTCCAAAAATGCATGTTGATGCAAAATGTGTTATTCTATGAATTTTATAAGTGAATTACAGATTTATTTAAAATGTGTCCCTGATGTTAAGCCTTTATTTGCTATTATTGTTGGCTTTGCCCAGAATTCGTGAGCAAAGAAGTTGAGAGTATTTGGTGTCCTGCCAGTAAAACACCCTGAAAGAGAAAACCATCCATGATGAAAGGAAGCATCAGCTTTTATTAAAATGCAAGGTGAACACTGAGATCAGTCACTATCCTAACATGGCCATATCACAGCCCCATTCAGAAAATTAATACATATTTTCTTCTTATTTTCCCCCAAACAGAAATAGCCTTTGTGGGGCCTTCACACAGTCAAGGATGATAAAGGGTCCCCCTGTAGCCATGTGTGTTGCAGGTACCTAAAGCTGGCTATGTTGTTCGTTTTAGTGGATAGAATGTCCACCAGCAGGATTTAACTAAGCCAGGGGCATTATTGTCAATGGCAACATATTTAATGGAATTGTGAATCCTGTTACTTGACAAAACACTGTTCCTATAACCAGAGACGGCTTCAAATTTTAAAGGAGATATAAATAGGGTATTATTATCCACCTGGTTTATTAAGTACACAAGACTGCTATAGCACCTTTTGTTGGTTTGACAGATGTTACAAATGATCAAGATAAGATAGCTTGCTATGGTTGGGGGCCCCCCTGGAACTGGGAGTCCTAGTGACTGCAGGGTTCATTGGGGCCTAGAGCCAGCAAGTAAGTAGCAGGAGGTGTGGGAGATTCGGGGGGGGGGGGGGCTTGCCAACCCCCTGCAAAAAATAGTGTTTACTGTATTTTTATTTCCTTTTTAGATTATTTGAATTCTAACAGTTTTGCTTGGTGCTTTCACAATTGCTATATTGAGTATTTGACCATGTATCATGCAGTAAGATAGACATATACGTATGTGAGTATTTATGTGTGTTGTGTCAAAGGCAGATTGAGCCTATTCAACCTGATGAACTTTTTGAAGAAGGTCACCAAAGCTATGGAAGAGGGCAAAATGGTATACACTGCATTTTGTCACCCAGCCAAGGCATTCAGCACTATTCTCCATGCAGGTCTTGCAGAACATCTCATGAAAATAGGACTAAACCCCCTATGTCACCACTGAATAACCAACTGGCTTACAGATAGGACACAGGAAGTTAAGACAGGGGACTCTACCTCTATAAAAAAGTCAGTCACTAGCAGATTCCTTCAGGGCTTTGGGGCCTCACCATTTTGGTGTCTACTTTTCAGAGGTCAAAACTAACATCAAAGGTCTCTGGTTAACCAAATATGTGGATATCTGTAAGCTTAGTACAATTATAGAATTCCCCAAAGACACTAATATCCTCCAAGAAGATTTGTCATAAACTAATAATTGGTGCCAGAGCCATGATCTAAATAGTCTAATAACTGAATGCCAAATAGTGTATAAAAGTGAATGCCAAATAGTGAATAATAGTATCCCTGGAACATTGGACACCCCAGGATTACCACATAGACAATATACTCCCTATAGTAGTCCTAGTGGTTAGTACTTAGGAATATATATGGACAGTGACTTTGCTTTTGGCTGTTATGTATCTACTTTTGTAAAAAAATCATTCTATATTGTGCAATTCATTACATTATTATTCATGATTATTACTATTATTGTTACTACTACTACTACTACTATTATTATTATTATTATTATTATTATTATTATTAATTATAATAAGTTATTATGACATCCAGTTCAAAAGATGTCATGGTACAGCTATACTCATCCCTCATTAGACCAATCATGGAGTACAATGCTCTCTTCAGAATGTACCCGACTAGGCATATGCAACAACTGGAACAGTTCCAGAAGTTCCTCACAAAAAGAATACAAGTCATTAACCACATGGAATATCCAGACCACTTCAAAGCCTTATCTTTATACTCAGTCTCCTACAGACTAATAAGAGATGATATATGCCTGGTTTACAGTGTATCATCTGATCCAGTACTGGTGGACTTTCTTCACATCTGCAAGTCTAACAGTATTAGAAATACCTGACCAAAGGACCTAAACCTTGTTTGCAATAGAACTTGGTGGATGGACAGGTGTGTGTTGCAGAGACTACCCTTATTCTTTAGCAGGCTTCCTATCCACGTGAAGCAGAGTTTGCTTCTGACCCTAAACAAATATAACCAATCAACATGAAAAAACAGTGCTTTGTTTAATCTAAAACTCAGCTGATCGACACTTATTTCACTGGCCATTTCATACACATTAACTATACCTCCAAAAACTTTTTTTGCAGGGAACAAGCCTTCTGCAATCCCCCGAATGTGAAGGGGGTCTTCACCCCTACATACCTCTAACATAAATATACTAATTCCATAGTTGGACAACCATGGAGAAAACAGAATGCTCCACACACACGGAATCAATCACTGCTGGTGCACATATTTACACTTCTCGACATGGTGGCACAACTGATAGCATTGTTGCCTCACAGCAAGAGGTTCCCCGGTTCACTTTCTGGATGGGGTGCCTCCTGTGTAGAGTCCTCACTGTGTACACACGGGTTTCCCATTTGTGTTCTGGTTTCTTCCCACATTCCAAAGACAGCAGTAGGTGGACTGGGCACTCTAAAACAGTCATAGGTGTGATTATGCATGCGAGTGGGGTGGTGTGGAAATACTACCACAGCAGAGCTTGGTGGTGTAAACCTTGGCTCTAGATGATTATCATTGTTGAAGTGACATCCCAACCACATAGAACATGGATGGATGAATGCGGTAGAACAACATTACAGAGGGAATTATCATAGTAAAAATACTGATCATCATTAATTTGCATTGTAATTCCTATCCTCCAAAACCATACCAGTGGTCATTTTCCACACCATTTTACCCTTTTCAATGTAATGAATGTTGATCAAATGCAATGTCAACCAAATGAGCTTTAGATTTTTCTGAACTGACAATCAAATGAATGTTACCCATATACATATATATTTGATGGAATGTAATTAGGTTTTTGTTGTTTACAGTCAGTATACATATCTTATCTGTTTTCAGTATTTTGACATTCAGGATTTTGAGATTTCAGGATTTTGATTTTCAGTATTTTGAGCTTCCATATTACGAAGTTTTCTCATTTTCAGTGTTTTGATATTTCAGTATTATGAAGTGAAACTATATATATATATATATGTATATATATATATATATATATATATATATATATATGTGTGTGTGTGTGTGTGTGTGTGTGTGTGTGTGCGTGCGTGCGTGTGTGTGTGTGTGTGTGTGTGTGTGTGTGTAAAATATATGGGTGTACTTTGGAAGCTCGAAGTTTCGAACCTTCGAACTTTTCGAACTTCATATGGTTGAGACCATAAGATCGAAGTTTTGAAACCTCAAACAGTTTAAATGGAGATTTCTATACAGTGTGGAATGGGATATTTACTGTTCTCTTCACTGTAGTGTGATGTCTGAGCTAGTATACTTAATTAGCAAGTGATGTGGGGTGCAGGGGAGCTTGCCCCTTGCATAAACATAAAAAAAAATGTTTTTTTTTTTAATTTTTTTATTGAAGTTTCAAACTTTAAAAACTTTGATGTCATGCTCTCAACCATATGAAGTTCAAAGTTTTGAAAGTTCAAGTTTTCAAAGTAGATAGATATATAGCTAGATTACAAAAAGATAATTTTTTGAAAAATTTAATAACTGACCTCCTTTGCTTTAAAATGGAAGCTTAACATTATTAATTTGCAGTATTACATTCTCTGGTTTGGTATTATTCCCAGCAGTAAATTGCAGTTCTAGATTTTTCAAACATAATCAGATGATATATTACATTATAGGCCAGGCCGTGGTCACCACTAAGTAAACTATAACAAAAAGAGAATGTAGAGATAATTCATGATGTTTTTTTAACAGTTCCTGTTTTCTCTTCCTAAGATTTTTTTTCTGGTAAGGAATCATAGCATTTCACATTTATTTCATGTGGCTTGTTAGAAGAATACAAAATGCAACTATGTGTTTAATAATGTGTCAGATGCCTGTGGTATAAAATGATAAAATGATCTTCTGAGATCAATGATTCCCAGCCTGATGGCTGTGGTACTCTGAATTGCTGTAGAAACATCTCCAAACTGATATGATGAACTAGACAAAAGTGGAAGATAAATATATGCTTTAACATGGTAATATGAGGGCAATTTAGGAGAATATCATATTTATTTTTTACTTTAAAAATTATATTGTGTCTGAATCTGTATCTGATGTCTTAAACTGACTAGTCTGACTGGTTTACTGACTCCAGGGTAATGGACATTTCAAAAGTGATAGTTGTAACTGGAAGAAATATGCCAGAATTAAAGCCACTTTCATCTTTTTAATTTAAAAAGATTTGCCAATGTCTTGAAACCTACGTTTGCAATAAAGCATGTAGTTGATAAACTCCAGAACAGTACTTTCCCCTTTCAGGAAATGTTTTGGTCATCACCTTTGTATTTAAAGTTAATTGTAAACTTTTCATTTTCCTTGCACTGATGTCACTGAGGAAACAAAAGGCATAAAGTTTCTGTTGTATCCATAGGCTTTAATGGGTGCACCAGGGTGCATAAGCAAAGGTGGCCCATTGAAGTCTATGGATGGAGCTTGTGTTACTCTACTGTAACATCACAACTGGAAAAGTTAACATTTTAGGCACATGGTTTAATAAAAGATTTACAAACCTTTTTATTAAAAAGCTGCTCAAAAAAGAAAGGCAGGGCAAACTGGAAAATACAACAGCACTTGACTCATCAAATGCCACGATGTGTATAGAAACATTGGCAAATCGCTCTAATTGGCTTTATAGAAGCTCAGAGCTAAGTGTGTGCGTTTGCTACTTATAGTTACAAACAGCATGCAATTAACTGTTATATGTTTGTTAATCTAAGGTCACAGCTCATCCTTTTATATTATATCTAAGATCACAGAGCATCCTTTTATATTATAATCCTGTGCCTTCTCTTTCTTTACAAGGGTTTCTGGCTACATGACTTCTCTCATGGCCATGTATTTTGTAAGCAGCCACTGGCCTAATTCTTTCCCAGCACAGACTGTGCTTCGGTATTCTCACATGACGTGGCCCTTAGTTGTGACAGTAGAAATAGAAGTTTTCTGGAGAGTCAGGGCCTCATACCAAGTGCATAGACGGGATTGCTGTTTGTGAACAGTGATAAGACAGCATCTGGATCAGGTGGCAATAATCCTTTCCTCCAGTCCCTGAGTTTATTTCACTGGCCTAGTGCATGTAGAGTGGATGTTTGCAAGCCCATATGGACAGCTGTTATATTTAAAAAATTTTTAAAATTTTTAAAAAAATTTTTATCATTTTTAAACCAATGGGGGTACAATCTCTTTCAAATTAATAATATAAAATGGAACATTTCCCAAAGTTTCAAAAAAGAATAAAATCATTAACCACAGGGAAATACCAGCCCTTCAAAGTTACATACCATTCCACAATTTAAAAAGTAAATCCTTTTTAAGGGTTAATCTACCAAGGGGGTTTTTCCCACACTCAAGCTAACTATTAGTCCTGCCCAAAGGAAAAACCCTTTGTTTAAATGAATTTGGGTAGGACGGTGTTTCAAACCCCCATTTTTTACGGGTTTATACTGAAAAAGGGGTTTTTTTTCCCCCTTTAAAATAAACCCTAAAAAAAAAGTGTTTTTTTAACAAAAACTACTTAAACCTTTTTCACGGGCCCATTTCTACCATTAATATACCCCAAAAATTTTTTTAAAAAAACCCTTTAACAATGGGGGGGGGCTTACCCCACCCTTCAAAAATTTAACAAATTCCTTTTAAAACCCTGGAGAAAAAGTCCAACCCGGGAATAAATTCTTCCTATTTCCCTTTCTACTTTAAACTATCTTTGTTGCCTAACAGCAAGAGGTTCCCCAGTTCACTTTCTGGATGGGGTGCCTCCTGTGTAGAGTCCTCACTGAGTACACACGGGTTTCCCCTTTGTGTTCTGGTTTCTTCCCACATTCCAAAGACAGCAGTAGGTGGACTGGGCACTCTAAAACAGTCATCGGTGTGATTATGCATGCGAGTGGGGTGGTGTGGAAATACTACCACAGCAGAGCTTGGTGGTGTAAACCTTGGCTCTAGATGATTATCATTGTTGAAGTGACATCCCAACCACATAAAACATGGATGGATGAATACGGTAGAACAACATTACAGAGGGAATTATCATAGTAAAAATATTGATCATCATTAATTTGCTTGATCAATGAGGACACCACAAATCCATAAAATCCAACATTTAATATGGCTAGAAAGACAAAATGTTGGATTTTATGGATTTGTGGTGTCCTCATTGATCAAGCAGCTCGTGGTGCACTCCTCTGTTATTTTCATTTTCATTAGTGCTTTTGTGAACTAGCAGAGGGAGGGGAAAACGCAAGTTATCGGGCGAGAACTGCGAGTCGAGGAGAAAGAAGAACTGAACACTTTGTTTTTTAATTTGTCATCTAAAGAGTTTTCAGATATTGAATGTGCTGTTCTAAATAGAGGCCTGTCTTTTATACCCTCCCGAGGGAGTAGTCTACCTGATACTTTGATTATGTTACGTAAATTTACTAGGAAAGTAGCTCTCAAATGTTTGTTTAAAGCCTCAGGTGAGGATAATACATACTATGACACAACAGTGTTAAAAAGAAAAAGTACTTTTGTGCCGCACTTGTCTGGATACATTGATTGTTTTCAGAAAGCCTGTGAACATGACTTATACCTTTTCTATAAGGGAGGGTCACATAAGCGTTTATTTGTTAACTTGAATACAGCACAGAAGCAGGCATTAGAGTCTTTGATTAATGATGTGAATCTGGTTTTTAGACCAGCTGATAAAGGGGGGGGGGGGAATAGTAGCTATGGATACCATCTTTTACAATGATTTAATGATTGATATGTTAAAGGATGATCTAGCCTATTCAGAATTAAGTAAAGTTGAGGTGAGCTCTATAGTAAGAAATGTGCATGATACGTTTTATGATCTTCTGATGACGAGATGTATTGATAAAGGTCTATATGACTATTTAATGATTGAAGCACCCCTAATTCCTCTCATCAAGGGTCTTCCCAAGATACATAAAGGGGTAGTTCCTCCTCCCCTACAACCTATTGTATCTGGGAAGTTATGGGTTACCGAACACGCATCCCATTATGTGCAGTCGAAGTTAGGCCCCCTGATAGGTCTCATTCCCACCATTTTAAAAAATTCCTTTGAATTATTGAAGGATTTGAAAAACGTTGCTTTGCTTGATAGTCTAAGATCTGATACCTTGATGGTTACATTGGACATAAAAAACCTTTTTACTAGCATTCCAAATGAGTTTGGAGTGGATGCAGTTAGAAACTGCCTAGTTGAACTGAGTGATCTAGACAATACAGACCAGCTGACTGTTTGTTCTCTTTTAGATCTAATTTTGAACAACAATGTTTTCTTATTCCAAGATAGGATGTATAAGCAAACATGGGGGGTGGCAATGGGCACCCCCTGTGCCAATGCCTATGCCAATTTGGCTGTATATGTATGGGAGAAGACTTATATTTTTAGTGATCTGAGATTTAGGGCTAATGTCACCCTATACAGACGTTTTGTCGATGACATCCACCTTTTTTGGAATGGAGGCATTGAATCCTTGAATGAGTTTGTGGATTACATGAGTTCGACTACAACCTTTCTGGATTTTACTCATGAATATTCATTTATTGAGGTCAATTATCTTGACGTTACCATCTATAAGAATGCCTTGAATGAAATCACTACTTCTCTATATAAGAAACCATGTTGGAGGAATGGCATACTCCATTATGGAAGTATGCATCCTAGGTATGTTTTCCCCAACGTGGTTAAGAATCAAATGTCAAGAATAAAGAAACTCTGTAATATTGATAGTGACAAGGAGTGGCTCCTGGATTTTCAGGCTAAGTGTTTCTTAGATAGGGGGTATCCCTCCCAGTTGGTGCTAGGGTATAGAAATGATACCATCTTGAATGATGAAAGATCCTCCAAGAGTGAGGTCTTAAATGGACATGTAACCTATGGTGTCAGGTCTAGAGCTGGGAACAAGGTTCACTTTGATATTAAATATACAAATGCTATAGAGTATATTAGGGATATTATCTCTAGAAATTGGAAATTACTTACTATGGATAATGAATTATTGAAAATAGTTGGAAAGAGACCAAGTTTTAGGTATAACAATTGTTATAATCTGAAAAGATTATTGTGCAGAGATAATATCAAGATGAAATCCTTGGATATTAGAGCAAGTCTTAGACAGGGAACTTACCCCTGTAAGAAATGTTGCATCTGCAAGTATATCTCAACTGAGCAGATTTTTGAACACACTGAGCTGGGTTTGTTGTTTAAACCCAACTTTTACGCAACATGTGACACAGTCAATGTCATTTATTTGGCTAAATGCGATAGCTGTGAGGCTTACTATGTGGGATTGACCACACGTAGACTCAAAGATCGAGTCTATAACCATGTCTATGACATAAGAAAAGCTAATATTAGTAATGCCTTAGCCAAACATTATCAAATACATCCGACTCATGCTTTCAAGTTTAGAGTACTACAGATACAATACCCAAACAGGAGAGAAGGTGACTCCATAGGGACTCTTGAACTAAATGAGTTGAAGTGGATTTTAATCCTTAGAGCCCACATAGAACCTGGACTAAATACAGCTGTTAATATAAGGCCTGCACTTTTATAGTTTTTCTTGGTTATACTTTTTCTTTATTTTTATTCAGTATTTTTCTTCCATACTTTTTTCCGTTTCCCCCTTCCCCCCTTCCTCCCCTCCTTCCCCCCCTTCTTCTTTTTCCCTCCCTTTTCCTTTTCTTTCTCTTTCCTCTTTCCCCTTTTCCCTATCTCTCCCCTCCCCTACCTCCCTCCCTCTTCCCCCTCCCCTTTTCTCCCCTTCCCCTTCCCTCCCTCCCCTCCCCTTCCTCCCCTATGTCCCCTCTTTCAACTTTTCTCTTCTACTTTTCTTTCTTTTCTTTTTCTCCTTTTTTCTTTCCTCTTTCGTTTCTTTTTACTTGGTTGTCATGGAGTCTATATATTAATGTATATATTGCTTTTAACTCTTTTCAAGATGTTAGATTATTCCCTATTGGGTTAGGATATTGCCTTATCACATTAAATGCATTTACAAACAGTATAAGAGGATAGCATGTTTATAGGAATGGGGGTATTTTGACTATGATGGAAGTTTTAAATATAGCTATCTTTGTTATGGTTTTATGTTTTGCTTATTTGCACTTGTATACTGAATTTGTACTGTTGCAAATGGTGCTAATGTTTTTACCCTGCCTTATATGGGTATGGTTTCCTGCCTAATTAATTTACCATACATAATTGTTAATTTTATTGTTTAATTGCCTTGTTAAGTGGATAGTTTATTGTATATAAGGATAGGGACTAACTCTTTTTACTTGTAACCTGATGAAGCGCACGATATATGTGCGTGAAAGCGCTTGTTCTTTTATTAATTAAACAAAGTTGATTGATTTTAACTTCGTGGTGGTTCCAGTGTTTTTCAACCTCTCTGCTTTTGTGAACTGAGGGTGCCTTACCTAGCAGTATTTGTTTTTTCCTTGGATCATTAATTTGCATTGTAATTCCTATCCTTCAAAACCATACCAGTGGTCATTTTCCACACCACTTTACCCTTTTCAATGTAATGAATGTTGATCAAATGCAATGTCAACCAAATGAGCTTTAGATTTTTCTGAATCAGGATTTTGATTTTCAGTATTTTTAGCTTCCATATTATGAAGTTTTCTCATTTTCAGTGTTTTGATATTTCAGTATTATGAAGTGAAACCATATATATATATATATATATATATATATATATATATATATATATATATATATATGTGTGTGTGTGTGTGTGTGTGTATGGGTGTACTTTGGAAGCTCGAAGTTTCGAACCTTCAAACTTTTCGAACTTCATATGGTTTTGACCATAAGATCGAAGTTTTGAAACCTCAAACAGTTTAAATGGAGATTTCTATACAGTGTGGAATGGAATATTTACTGTTCTCTTCACTGTAGTGTGATGTCTGAGCTAGTATACTTAATTAGCAAGTGATGTGGGGTGCAGGGGAGCTTGCCCCTTGCATAAACGTAAAAAAAAAAGTTTTATTTTTAATTTTTTATTGAAGTTTCAAACTTTAAAAACTTTGATGTCATGCTCTCAACCATATGAAGTTCAAAGTTTTGAAAGTTCAAGTTTTCAAAGTAGATAGATAGATAGATAGATAGATAGATAGATAGATAGATAGATGGATAGATAGATAGATAGATAGATAGATAGATAGATAGATAGATAGATAGATAGATAGATAGATTACAAAAAGATTATTTTTTGAAAATTTTAATAACTGACCTCCTTTGCTTTAAAATGGAAGCTTAATATTATTAATTTGCAGTATTACATTCTCTGGGTTGGTATTATCCCCAGCAGTAAATTGCAGTTCTAGATTTTTCAAACATAATCAGATGATACATTACATTATAGGCCAGGCCGTGGTCACAACTAAGTAAACTATAACCAAAAGAGAACGTAAAGATAATTCATGATGTTTTTTAACAGTTCCTGTTTTCTCTTCCTAAGATTTTTTTTTCTGGTAAGGAATCATAGCATTTCACATTTATTTCAAGTGGCTTGTTAGAAGAATACAAAATGCAACTATATGTCTAATAATGTGTCAGATGCCTATGGTATAAAATGATAAAATGATCTTCTGAGATCAATGATTCCCAGCCTGGTGGCTGTGGTACTCTGAATTGCTGTAGAAACATCTCCAAACTGATATGATGAACTAGACAAAAGTGGAAGATAAATATGTGCTTTAACATGGTAATATGAGGGCAATTTAGGAGAATCTCCTATTTATTTTTTACTTTAAAAATTATATTGTGTCTGAATCTGTATCTGATGTCTTAAACTGACTAGTCTGACTGGTTTACTGACTCCAGGGTAATGGACATTTCAAAAGTGATAGTTGTAACTGGAAGAAATATGCCAGAATTAAAGCCACTTTCATCTTTTTAATTTAAAAAGATTTGCCAATGTCTTGAAACCTACGTTTGCAATAAAGTATGTAGTTGATAAACTCCAGAACAGCACTTTCCCCTTTCAGGAAATGTTTTGGTCATCACCTTTGTATTTAAAGTTAATTGTAAACTTTTCATTTTCCTTGCACTGATGTCACTGAGGAAACAAAAGGCATAAAGTTTCTGTTGTATCCATAGGCTTTAATGGGTGCACCAGGGTGCATAAGCAAAGGTGGCCCATTGAAGTCTATGGATGGAGCTCGTGTTACTCTACTGTAACATCACAACTGGAAAAGTTAACATTTTAGGGACATGGTTTAATAAAAGGTTTACAAACCTTTTTATTAAAAAGATGCTCAGAAAAGAAAGGCAGGGCAAACTAGAAAATACAACAGCACTTGACTCATCAAATGCCACGATGTGTATAAAAACATTGGCAAATCGCTCTAATTGGCTTTACAGAAGCTCAGAGCCAAGTGTGTGGGTTTGCTACTTATAGTTACAAACAGCATGCAATTAACTGTTATACTTTTGTTAATCTAAGGTCACAGCTCATCCTTTTATATTATATCTAAGATCACAGAGCATCCTTTTATATTATAATCCTGTGCCTTCTCTTTCTTTACAAGGGTTTCTGGCCATATGACTTCTCTCATGGCCATGTATTTTGTAAGCAGCCACTGGCCTAATTCTTTCCCAGCACAGACTGTGCTTCAGTATTCTCACATGACGTGGCCCTTAGTTGTGACAGTAGAAATAGAAGTTTTCTGGAGAGTCAGGGCCTCATACCAAGTGCATAGACGGGATCGCTGTTTGTGAACAGTGATAAGACAGCATCTGGATCAGGTGGCAATAATCCTTTCCTCCAGTCCCTGAGTTTATTTCACTGGCCTAGTGCATGTAGAGTGGATGTTTGCAAGCCCATATGGACAGCTGTTATATCAGAAGGAAATGTACATTTGATGGTCTGCAAAAGTTACATTGTTCTGGATTTTGTAAATTCTACGTTGCAGAACTTGAATCACAGCTGTCAGCATTTTGCAATTTTGCTAGATTTATTTCAGAATTTCAGAAAAAAAAACAGAATTACCAGTACCTACTTTGTACTGTGTATTAGCTGCACTGGTTTCAACAATTACTTTTAGCAGTGAGTACATGTAATTTTAGCTGTTAACATGTTCTTGTTTTTGGTATCTTACTGTTTCTAGGGTAATTGTAATTTCATTTATTTCTGAGTAGAACAGTTGAATGCCAATTCTTTTTTAATGGTAATGTTTTCTTACTATAGCTGCCCACCCATATTTAAGTGGATAATTTACATCTGTCAAAGTTAAAGCTGACTAAAAGAGTTTTGCCAGATTTCCTTCAATTTGCCATTCTGATTTCACATTAACATACCATAAACACTATAAATGAAGGAATCACTGAAAGGGTGGAAGCACGATAGGGGTAGAAAAGCAAGGAGATGAGTTAGACCGGGCTGGGGTTATCCAGAACTACAGCAAAAGGAATTACAATTAATCTGCTTTTATGCAGCAGCAATGTATTTAGGAGGGAGACATTAATGCAAGGAATGCAATCACTTTTATATATAAAATATTGGATAGGAGCAGTAAATCTGAGCTGTGGAAACTATTGCAGTATAAATAATCTAATATATGGTCATAAAATGGAAATAGTCTTCACTCATTAAAATACATTGATGAGTGGATACATCACATACCTGGATTCAAGAAAGTTGAAAAATAATTTTAAAATGAACCACAGAGCATCTAAAACCCCCTGGCTTTTAGGGGTTCATGCAGCCCCTAGACCCCTAGCTTAATTATTTACTTAAGCAAAAAATCATTAGGTCTGCCTTAGGTGAGATGAGAGGAGGAGATATGAAGGGATATGTTGGCTTTATGTGAACATTTAATTCAGATAACATTTTATTATCATGTCCATAACGATGCACAATAATTTGTTTCTAGTACTAAAAGGAATGTTGGCAGTAATTTGAGGTGTTATTAGTATATCTGTCAAATGTACTAAATTGTACCGATACTGTACAGCATAACCAAGTGATTCATTTTTGTTTTGCACTTTATCATCATCATAACATACAATGTGACATAGTAATGACTGAATGTTAGGAGGGTGCCTTGACCAAACATCAGTTTTAAAAGGATACCTTGGTGCAAAAAAAATAAAGGCTAGAAATCACCATCCTAGAATGACTGGACATGCCTTTTAAAATTGCATGGGATAAATACATATGCCTTTTCAACTTTGTTACATCCCCAACTGGTCAGAGTTTAAATTGTTACCCATCATTGTCCTTAGATCATTATTGATGATGTCATCTTTCACGATGTGACCATTTATATCATCATTTACAGTATGTTCATTTTGTATAATCATATAATGTTGCATTTACTGACACTAAAGATGAGGTCAGTCCTACTGTACTGGTAATGTATACTTATAGACTGGCTTATAGAAATGTGGCATCTTTTACTGAGTTAATTATGTTACCTAGTTTGTAGCCATCAGGCATATTTGGTTATCCTGGGTCTTAGTTTTCCTCTTTTATATCTGAGAAGAATAGTTCAAAAAGCAGTAACTCCACCCCATCCTGTTCCTTATCCAGGATTTTACCCACTAAATTGTGCATGGATTGACAGTTAAAGATTTTAATTTGTCATTTTTTTATGTAGAATATTGTTGAATGCTTCAGTAAGGTCAAGATAAAGCAGCTCTAAATCTAATTCTGCAGTTATCGCTTCAAAAACCTGCAGAAACTTCAGAAGATGAGCTCTCCTTGTAACAAATCAGTCTGTTGCATATCTAACAGAAGTAGTTCCCATGTGCTGTTTTTGGATAAGTTCGATTGTGACTCTGTCCTTGGTTTTTGCACAGGACACTGGTCAGGGGATGGAAGTGATGAGTTGTCCCCCTCTTTCTGCCATCATCCTTATTCCTTTGTCTTATTGACAAAGTTCAAGGGCACCCATTTCATGGAATCACTCGGGTATGAAACTCTCCTCCCTGGGATTTGTAGCCACTCCTTGTAATTCACTTTGGCTGGAGCTACAAATGAAAAATACATCTTACCTTTGCTAGAGAAATTATGACCAGCAAGAAATGTAATTGTATAGAAAAAAGGTCTGGTTTGTATGATTGATAGTACAAATTCTGTTCCTTACACAAACTGAGTAATCAGGGAATTCTCTGACTTTGTGTTCATTGATTACTATAATGTACAGTTCCTTTCTAGAGGGCATCAAACAGTGTAGTGCCTCTAAAGAACATATGGATTCATAATCAAATACACCTCCAGCACTGACCCTATCCACCCTCTAGATGATCACTGATCTTGGACAGTCAGTTACATGAGGCAAGCATTCAGTGATGAAAAGCACAGAAATAGAAATGAAAGGGACACGGACAGGATTTTCAAACCCCTAAGTCACCCAATAAATATTAACATTATTCCTGAATGTACAGTTTTCAAGTTCATCGAGCATATTTTCTGTATTTCCTTTCACTTCCATTATATTCCAGTCCTGCTACCTCTCTGTCACCTGCATCCTTTAAATCTCTACCTGCCTGTCTGTGTGCGTTGCTGTTCCTGCCAACATTTTTTTCCAGATTCAATACAGCTTTCACGATCCCCTTACACTGCAGCGCGACATACACATAGTAACACACTTTTAGATTCAGTAAGTGGCTCTATATGGTGTGTAGAGCTGCGCAAACAAGGTAAACACTGTAGCATGCTAATTACAGCATAAGCAGCTGAACTACATGCTTATCAACCAATCCAAGACAGAGAACCTATTCAACAAACTATAAAGCAACCATGTAGACTTAGTGCTGGTTTTCCCTGTGAATTCCGAAACCTGTTGGAATACAGCCATGGAAACTAGTCTACACAGAAAGAATGTTAAGGGCTGCTGTGGCTTTAATTCATGTGTATGTGCAACAGGCTGAGGTCTATGCTGCTGCTGCTGCTAATAGACCAAGGCCAAGAAGAAGAGTTTTCAAACCCCATTTAACTTATCACAATCTGCATGAGGTAGAAATTGTAGAGTCCTGCAGGGTGGATGGAGACACACTACAGGAACTCTGCAACATCTGTCGTCCTCAGCTCAGAGTCTGGGCAAACCAAGGGGAGCCCATACCAGTGGAGACAAAAGTATGTGTAGCACTTAGAATTTTAGCTACAGGAACCTTTCAGAGACCAACAGGGGACATGCTGGGGATGTCACAGGCATCAGCATATGGGATCCTCAGTTAGCTCCTGAATGCTATGCAACAAAAAGACAATGACCACATATATTTTCCCCGTACTCCTGAGGACAGGGCCCCAAATATGTAGGAGTTCTACACTGTAGCACACTACCATGAGGTACTGGGTGCCATAGATTGCACACATGTAGAAATTAAGACACCACTTGGGGAACAAGGAAGGCTCTACATAAGTGGAAAGGGCTTTCACTCTATTAACTGCCAAGTGTGTAATGCCAAGTGAATCATCTTGAACATGTGTGCTAGCAACCCATGCAGTTACCACGACTTACATATCTGACACACCTCCCAATTGTATCAGATGTTCACTAGGGGGATATCCGACAGGGTCAGTTACTGGGGGATGCAAGTTATGCACTGGAACCGTGGCTGATGACACCAATCAGAAATGCAAACGCACCAGCTGAAGAACACCAGAAATATCATAGAGCATGTATTTGGGCTGCTGAAGTTGCGATTCTAGTACCTAGATATATCTGGGGGAGCCCTGCAGTATAATCCACGTACATGTACTGAAATATTCACTGTATGTACCATGCTACATAACATCATCCTGGGAAGACAGCTTCAGTAGAATGAAGAAGGGGAAGGGGCACACATCCCACCACCAATGACAAGATCACCATAGCAATATGCAGGTGAGGAGTCAATGAAGGAACCAGCAGCTGCTGTGGGTGTAGGCAGATAAAGGCATGCTCAATATGCCATTGCATTGGCTAAGAGACAACCCATAGCACACTCACTCACTAGCTAAGGGGCTGAAACCTTCCTCCTACACACATACATATAGTAACATTGATGCCAGGATCACAACCTTTACCTACCCATGTAATGGCTGTGTACTTCTAGCATCAGACAGAGTTAGCCCTGAACTAAAACTGTTGCAACTGCTGGATGTACAAGGTAAGTGTTGAACCATGGAGTGTATTGTGTAATAATATGAATGATTGGCATATACTTGCATGTCGTTACTTGGTAACCCACCCAGTTCAGGTTTGTGAAAGACAGATCATGCCTCCTGAACCTGATTGACTTCTATGCAGCAGTCACCAAAGCCGTAGATGAGGGTAAGGTGGTTCACACAGTCTATCTTGACCTCGCCAAGGCTTTTGACACCATCCCCCATTCTGGAATTATAGCTAAACTCACTAAACTAGGTATAAATCCCTATATCACAAGATGGGTTGCCAACTGGCTCACTGACAGAACCCACACTGTAAAAGTTGCATACTCCAAATCTGACCTCAAAGCAGTGACAAGTGGAGTACCACAGGGTTCCATCCTGGGACCTCTCCTGTTTGGTATCTACTTCTCTGAAGTACAGGCTAACACAGAAGGCCTCTAGCTAATGAAGTTTGCAGATGACTGCAAACTAGGAACCATAGTCAAGTCCCCAAATGATGTGGACATCCTACAGAAGGGCCTCGCTGAGACAAATGCCTGGTGTCAGAGCCATGGCCTCAAGCTCAATGCCAAAAAGTGCAGTGTCATCCCCTTTGGTAAAAACTCTGTACACATGAACTACCACATAGGCAGCAATCTACTTAGCACCGAATGTGTGATAAGAGACCTTGGGACCCAGGTGGACAGTAGTCTCTCCTTTGATAGTCACATCACCACAGTAGTCAGGAAGTCCTTCTATGTGGCACACCTCATCATAAAAGGGTTCTCATCCAGGAAAAAAAAAAGGTCATTGCTCCCCTCTACTCGACACTCATTAGTCCCATTATAGAGTACAATGCCCCTTTTGGAATGTACCTCACAAGACATCTGCAGCAGCTGGAAAGGCCACAGAAGTACCTCACAAAGAGGATTACTGGCCTCAAACAAATGCCCTACACTGACCGCCTCAAAAAACTCCAGCTTTACTCCGTAGCATATCGCCTACTCCGAGGTGATCTTTGCCTAACATATAAAGCTATGTCAAACCCAGAGCTGTTGGACATGCTATACCTAAAGAAATCCCAATCCCTCTGAGCTACATGCTCTTGGGACCTAAACCTTGTCACCACAATAAACAGGACATCCTAGAGGGATAGATTCCTGTCCCAGAGACTTCCCATACTCTGGAACAGGCTACCCATCTATGTCAAGCAAAGTTCTTCATTAGCACTCTTCAAGAAAAATCTTGATGAGTGGATGAGAAATAGGAAATGCACCCCGGGGATCACTTATGTGTCTCTGCTCGACAGTGGCACAGGAAAATAACTTTCTTGGGTGGCGTAAGCCAGGGAACCTTGTTTGCTAAGCTTACATAGGCCCATGGGCCAATAGCCTAGTACCTACCTATGAACTTATGAACCTATAAACAAGTAAAAGGTGGGTGATTTGTACAGAAATGACGTTAACATGTGACAGCAGCGACTTATGTGATTTATATGTGCCCATTACCAAGCAGTAGACCTCAGGCATCAAATATTCACACAGTCATACCTCTCAAAAGTACTGATGGTCTCCAAATGTCCTCAGTTTAGCACCATACGTTTGTACTGGAAAATCATAAAGAGAGAAGTTAGAAAGTAATGAGACACATTTCAGTTTCAGACTTCACAACCCTTACAAGATCATCAACTATACTGATGCAAAAAAGGTTTGATGCTATCAAATGTTTAACTTTCTAAGACCAATATAAGTCAAAGGTACAATTACCAAATCAACATCACAAATGCAGATAATACTATGCACTAAGTCAGCTATGCACCCTGAGCATCAGACACAAATGTTATATATCCCTGAATCCAAAAGATAGAGAACAGGGATATGGCACAGTTATCATCACTTGCACATGGAATTGTGTGTGTTGGGGGGAGGCAGGAAGCCTAGGCTGCCATAAAAGGTCAGTGAGTGTGTGTGTGAGTAAGAAAGAGAAGCAGGCAGACATTTGGATAAAGTAGCAAGTGGACAATACGACAAAATGAGCTTTAAGCTTCACAGTTGAACCATGTAACTGTTGTGTTTGTGTCCATACAGGTCTTCCAGGTGAAAGTGTGTGAGTGTCAGCATGAACACAGTCAAGCTCTGTTATAGCTATACATCTTAGTATGTAGACAGGTGTGAGCCATGCATGGTAGAGGTGGCAGTTCATTGCTGTCATACCAGACCACAAGAACTGGCTCTGCCAGGAGTTGCACTGGTATGTCCACACCCATGGTCAGATGCAGTGCTGCTACCTGAATGTGAGTGGTGTCTGCTGAACGAGTTCCTCAAAGGGGATGCCCAGGACTATGACTCCATGATCTGCCACATCTGGATGTGGACAACTCAACCACTGACAGAGCGGTGGAACTAATGCCACTATGGGAGCATTATCCTGCATTGCCACATTGGCTAACAGCAGATGATGTGGCTGACCTATGCTACCGAGGATGTAGGCCCCCTCCCAGCAGATGTTCCATCAAAGACACTGACCATTCCAATATGTCATTCATCTGATCCATTGAATCAGCAACATGGTGGAGGCAGTCATGCATGTCAGCTTGTGCCACATCTACAAACCTTAAGCATTTCTTTGGAGGACCTATAGGAACATGTCTGTGCCTCCATGGTGACCTTAAAAATACACTGAGTGTCATGGGAAGAAACACCTAGATCAAATGGAGGATGGACAGTAGGCCTCCTCCAAGCACCCCTAACAACCCTGCTGAGTGGCACCTCACCCACACTTTGGCAATGGCCAGAGTCAACAGGCACTGAAGCCACAGTAACCACACTTCCCTGATTGAGTGTCTCATGTCCACTTGTCCAATATCTGAGGACTCACTGGAATGGGTTTGTTTAGGCCTACTGCCTGTGTCTGATGGAATTACAGGGGGTGGCTGAATGTCAACCTCAGTGTCAGATTCAACAGCTGCACCCCCCGACTGTGTCTCTGTTTGGCCACCATCATCATCAGAGTCTGCCGATACTCTGACATCAGGTGGTAAGAGTCATACACTTCTACTGTCAGGATCACCTGTGATAATAAGCAACAAACACAGGAAAAAATGAATAGCTACATTACTATAGTCAAATGTATGCTAACAAAGTAACAGTGGTGCCACTACTACTGACAGTACAGTAATACACACAACAGTCCTGACACTCACATCACACATATGAATAAAAGTTATATATTTTATTGAACTGCTCATCAACCCTGGCAAAGAAGTTATTTGGCTTACCATGTGCAGTTGATGCTATGCTTCCCATGGACAATGGTCCTGGAAGAAGTTAAGCAAACGTTAAGGACATCATCATAATTAACAGTAACACAGGGGTTAAAACTTTTTGCCCATTATATGTCCATTAACTATTCTTTCAACAAGAATTTGGATGACAAGTCCAATCTATGCACATGTGTAATCAATCAGAATGAGTTGTTAATTGTAGCAATCTGTATTTCCACCCCCCCCCACAGACCAATTTATTGTTAAACAGAACTAACGTATTGCTGTAAATATTTTACTATGCAAGAGTATTTAACAATTGCGATAAATAAGTCTACCTGGAAGCTCCTCCTAGGACACACTTGCTGTCCCTGAAACAGTAGCACCAATGTCAAGGACATGCTGTTTTGTACTTTCCCTGGTAGTTGTCTGGATCCATGACAGTGGACAGGAACACTTAATTTTCTGTTGGTGGTGGCCCCCTAGCACACATCCACTCATGGGCCCCTGCAGCTGCTCTCCTCCATGCATATGAGATCATGTCAGTGGCCCTATGACACACCTGATCATATATCCTGCTGTGGCTGCCTACTGCATTCACATCAGCAACTATCTGTTGCCAAATTTGCATTCTGCCTGACATATTTCCATGTCCCCTCTCAAGCAGAAAGGCACCATGTCAGGGTCACTGAAGGGGGTTTTCAAGGACTGAGATGCCTGGGTACCATAGTCCTAGGTCACCTAAAACACAGCAGAATGGTAATACACATAAGTACACATAACTAAAAAATTCCAGTTTTTCAGATAAAACAGAAGAGGTCACATTTCATTATTACCCATTGGAGTAACATAAAACAGTCAAGATACTGAAATATGAAAAACTGGAATTGTGTGGTTGTAACATATTACATTTATACACAAAGCAAAGCTGGATGCAAAACAAGGAGAGTAACAATAGCAACATATCCTTGTTTGTGCCAAAACAGAAATGCAACTTTGCTTCCCCACCTCAAAATAACAGACAAATGACACATTATGCTAACAAACCATCAGTGAAATGCTAAAAGTGCTATCAAATCAACTGTCCCTGAAATGTCTACAAATTTAACACAGAACATTCCATTTAAGCTATTGCCAATCATGTGTACATGTGAAATGCCCTGACAAACATACCCATGCCATCAGTATACTCCTAAATAATGAATATAGATAAAAGTAGCACTTGCTAATGACTATATATATATATATATATATATATATATATATATATATATATATATATATATATTATATAAAACAGATTTTTCTTAATGATATTTCACATATGCAGTATGTAGCTGAAAAATGCAAGCACACCTTCTCAAAGTCAATAGTCTTCTGTGCAGATATATCCCAAAGCAATAGCCTCTTCTTTGTTTTCTACATAAACAAGTCTCCTCACCTTCAGGTTCACTAGCTACATGGTTGCGTTTTTATGGTGTAGGTTCAGGGCTGTGAGCACAGTGAAGATGTAAATGAAGTGTGAACTCATTAGAATTGCTGCATCCCAAATATATGGCTCCTTGTATCAGATGTAAACATAGTGCATGCACCCCGTCAGTGTTTGTTGCAAATGGATTGCAACTGTGAATGGTTACTGTTAGGGAGAAGGAAAATGCAACAGCAATGCAGACTGCACTACTTCCACACTACTTCCACTGGGTGTGTCAGGCTAGAATTACAAAGTGTAGAAGTAATTTTATCAATGCTGGAAATATAAGTAAACAGCACACAATTCACAGGTTCTGTTCCTTAACATCCAACCTCCCCTTCATTTGTTGAAAACTGTATACTATTGCCATTTAATATCCTCACACATTTTAAGGACAATGATATAGAATGCCTTACAGAATGCACATCTCAGATTACTAGTCAGATAAGACAATAATGAGCAACAAGCACAGAGAGATAAGACAGAACTGAATTTTTGCAAGCAACAGCGATAAATAGTTGTGTAATCACTCAGTGCACTACATCTGAAATTAATGCATGTGCAAATAACTGTCATATTGTTTGTTAGTACTGTAGATGATGCTGCAGTTGGTTGAATGCAGAATGATTTCAGTTCCCTGCTGCAAAGCTGTTTGTGTAGCAAAGAGGGATAAGGTTCCCTTATTGTGTTCTCAAGGTTCATTGGAGTGAGAGTTCAAATCCAGACCTATGTAAAAATCCTTCATGTGTACTAATACACAAGTTATAGTGTTTATTTCATAGATTTCTTTTCTTTATTTCAAGTACTTTTCCCTTTTAGCATAAAAAATACTAATATTTCCATCCCGTGGAGGAATGTAGTATGACTGCTGGTAAAACACAGATAAGTCCCAAAAACAAAATAGCAATAGCAGTCAAAAGATATGGCAGCACTTGAATAACCACAATCATAAAAGTAAAAACGTTTTATTATGTGCAGTAAGTGCTTTCACTGAATAGTTTCATCAGATCATGTAACTAACTACTACAAAGCATTTAAAAACTTGAAGAAGCCAATCAAACGATTCATAAAAAATGACATCATGTCCTGGTAAATTGCTACATAGTAATAAAAAAGTCCCTAATTGATACAATTAATAATAACCTGGGAAATCCACAAGTTAATGTACATGGCAAACCAAAATAAATCTAATACGATATACACCAACAGAGAAGCGCTGAGCTAAGAGCCTCCACAGATCCAATGAATTTAAATAAGTCAAAATATCAAAATCAATCTAAAATTGATGTTCGATTGAGATGAATAACTGTTCAGTTTACATCATATCAGAACGAAACATATCATCAACAGCTTATATTTCAATTTATTAAAATTCTAAGTATTGAAATACAAATAAAAAAATCATATACATACGACTTTATATGTCATTGCAAAAAATACCTATCAAATGAAGAAAATAAAAGCTTATTTCATGTACACCTGCTCTTGAACATATACAGATCTGCACCAAAATAGCCGTAACAATGGCTTTAACATATAAGAATGAGTAGGAAATTATGGAACCATCATATAACTACTCCTGTGGCAGCAGGTGTAAGTGTAGGGCTGAAATACAGATGGTCCTGCGTTCTAGTACAGGGTGTGCAACTTATTTTTACTGTTGTGAAAGTGGAGTTTATAGCAATGAACTGAAAAATATACAAGTATCATTTCAACATATTTGTGTCGACAGGTGTAAGTGTAGGGCTATCACACATATGGTCTTGGGTTCTAATACAGGATATTCCAGACATTTGTACTTTTGTTCCATTTCCCATGGTATTTACTCTTACTTATAACACTTCAAATAGTGGAGCTGATATGAATTATATGTATGAGGGTTAAGACACCATTACTGTGTTTTCAGATGTATCACTGGGGTTATAATTGCCTACTATATTTCTGTAAGTATAATTCTCCTACCTCTACTAGGATGGCCCTCACAATTAAATAAGACACATACACAACTGGATCTATATACAAGAACCTTGCCAGGTCACAAACATACATGTACAATACCTCAAACCATCAGTTGTATTTATGAATGATTCCTGGCTATGTCTTAGCAGCACTTCTTCTGTGTTAAAGATGGAAAGTCACCACTGTGGAAGAAAATGTTTTGTCTCTTATGCCGAGGTTTGAATCCCACACTTTAAAAATCAATTTTACCAGTGTAGTGTATTAAGACAAAATCAAATGTGTCAGGTCATGACATTTATGCCTCCAGTGCATGTCTGCAAACTTAACTCACCAAACAGTTATCTCTCAATTTTCAATGTATACTTCCAAGCTACAACAGCAAATACCCCTCAAACTAAGGTCAAGTGTCAGATTAACCTTCCGATTTAAAATAGTTCCCCTCTGCTTGGCACTGCTGCTCTCTGCTTATCGTCGCACAAATGTGGTTGACATTGTTGCACTAGTTTGCACACTACCAGTAAACGTGATAATAGGAATTGGTAGAAAATCATTAGTTGCCATTGTAACTAGGTTGGGTGTTAGACATGTCTGGAGTTAGAGGTGAAGGTTCCCAGTTTTAGGCACAGAGGTGGGGTGTTCAGGAGTCCAGGATATTTATTGGACTCCTTTTAAAGTGCCACTGCCAATGGCTTCTCCAGGAGGACTATTCTTGCTCCCAGAACAAATCTGAGGCTTGGAGTAGTTGGCTCAGGCTGTATCCAGTATGACTGTCATCCCAAACACTGGAGAAGTGTGTAAGCATCATCTTAATGACCCGCAGACATGCAAGAGAGATCTGCTGCTCAACCAGTGGTTAACTGAGTTTCAGAATGCTGACATCCCACAGCTGTGTAAGTATGATAATAAGACAGCATCTGTAATACATAGAAAGCTAAATATAAGCAATACTGGTATGTATAATACCCTTCTATTCTTTTCTGTTCTTTCCACAGCTAATGCCAAAATAGAGTTTAATGGATGGGCTCATGCTGATGAAATGGAGACACTGAGGGAAGCAAGTGGTATGTCTGCAGCACAAGAGAAGTATTATTGTAGCTTTAAAGGTTAAATATAGATTTTGGGGTATTATATAGTTGTAGCAAATTGAGCATGCATATCCTAACTGTAAAAGCAAGTATACATGCAATAGTCTGTAGCACAAACCAACTTTAGGAGTCAAGTATAAGACTGTAGTCAGAGGCTGTGGGCTCAAATACCATGAGTAACAACTATACAATACTGCATTTCTATAATAATATTACATACAATTAAACTCTATACAAATGGCATAAATGCCCTGCTGTTAACAGTAATCCATATAACTGGATCAAGCATATGTGGAATATATTCACATTTCAAGGATTACTTTAAGCAATCTGTAGATATAGTGTTTAGTTGTTAGGACTTATACTTAAATGTAATACCTCAGATAAAATAGTTGTATACTTGTGTTAATGCATTGCATGTCATATATGATGGTACTAATTTTATCTCTTTTTTCTCTCACCCAAGCCCTTATCTTTCTTTTTTTTATTTTCTATTATGTTTTGTCAAAATGACTCCATGTCATCCATCTGTAACAAAGCATTTAATGCTTTAAAGTACAGTGAGGTAGGACAGCCCCAGTTGATCAGCCTGCTCCTGCTCCACTGGCTCCAGCACCAATGCCCAGCACATCTGGGACCCGATCTGGTAGCACAGCCTCTGCTGGCCTGCACTACCTGCACCATAAGATAGTAATGCCCAGGCAGCTGATGCTGTGGTACCCCCCAGAACAGTGGCAGAGGTAGGGATTATATCACCTGCCAGGAGATGTCAGGTTTGGTACGTAAGGTTGTACACTGCATTATTAGTATACACTTACAACAGATGAAGATGCTGCTTTCCATCATGGTACATAGGAGGCAAAGATGTCAAGCACTCTAACAGCCAGTGGAGTAAGGAGACAGTGATGACAGTACAGTGGGTAAGGTCTGGATTCTCATTGTCTCTATGTTTGACAGGCATAAGCCTGGGTTGTCTTCTCCCTCACCCCAATCATGGTGTCCTCCACCCTTTTGCATGCATCACCATCCCTGTGTTTTGTCTTGTTTGTCTTGTTTGCATTTGCATCCTTACCTACCCAACTTACCTGGCCCAGAAATCTGAACGTCCCTTACCCAGCATTTCTCTCTTATTGAATTAAAAAAATGGGCACCTGTCCCACAAAAAAATATCATTCCATGCATAGCTCTCCATTTCACACATGTGTCTTCTTAACACACTTGATTCTGTCAAATTGGCTATACAATATGATTACGTTGTTGTCACCCCTCTTTCTGGAGGTGACCGTCCAAATTTAGCTAATGTTCTGCACATACTTTTATTTTACATTGTTGAAGAAATGGATAGCTATGGTTCTTTCCTACCACCCTCCTGCACATTCCTGTATTGCTTTCCCTTTGTTCTTCTCCCTACTTGTTCCACATTTCATCACTTTCCTATGTATCCCATTTTAACACCTATAATGTGATCAAAAAATAGAATCACACACAATACACATAAGTACCAGAAAAAGCAATGGATCCCTTCACTTTTTGGCCTCTATGTTTGCACGGAGTATGGCATCACACACCAATGCCAAGTGATGGTGAGCGGCTCTATAATGCTGTGGTTACCTTCCTCACAATGCCGCTTAACCCTGCTGCACTATGTCAACACACACAGTAACACATGCTGAATGCATTTTAAAAAATAATGTCATTGCATTATCAATGTTTATTTAAAAGTATTACATACACCTGGCTTTGAATCCAGTATCATCTGGGCGCAAAATGAAATACATCAATGCATTTACACCTGCTGCCACAGAGTCAGCTAAGCAGCAGGTGTGTTTCATACACTCAATACTAGCTGTCAGAATTTTAGCAGTGAGGCTCGCATTTGCACACTGCTTAACATTTGCAAACAGGGAAAGTAATGGAAATGTATATCCTGCATGCGCAAACACTTTACCAACCAGAGTGCAAATCCGCTACTCACCGCTGTGCTATGCATAGTCACAATTAACAGATACCAGTGCTGTTCACTGTCCATTTACTCTTTATGTCATGAAACTACATGTGGAAACATAACAAACGAAAGGCCCTATCTAACAATATGTCACATATTACAATGCAGCCATGTGTTGTCTCCCCTGTGCACTGCAACCCTGGTCTCTCAGTACTTGTTCACAAATATATCTATTCCACTACATAAATTAATAAAAAATGTGTGATATGCAATGCACATCATTCTGGTAACATGCGGAACTAGAAATATCTTCACAGTTGAACATGCCTACACATCCATCAACTGACAGTGGGAACTATCAACCCATTAGCCTAACCAGCCTTATCTGCAAGGCTATGAAAAGAATCATCATGGACCTAATCCGCAAGGACATATGTGACCTTCAAACTCTTCGACCCAGTTTGATTTCATTAAGGGTAGAACTTGCTTATTAAACCTAGTGGACATCTTTGAGAATGACACCAAAACTCTGGATGGGGGACAAACAGTAGATACTGTCTAGCTTGATTTAGCCAAGACCTTTGACACAATCCCCCATTCAGGTATCATAGAAAAACTCTCCCATCTGGGAATTCGCCCATACATTATCAGATGGGTACCCAACTGCCTCACTAACAGAATGCACACTGTCAAGTTGGGGAGTCCACCTCCATCATTAGACTAGTTGCCAGTGGAGTACCACAAAGATCTGTGCTGGGCCTCTGCTGTTTGGAAACTATTTATCTGAATTCCAGGTGAAGGTAGATAGCTTGCGGCTTACCAAGTTTGCAGATGACTGGGAGCAATCATATAGAGTCCCCCAATGCTGTTAACATATTACAGAAAGGATTGACACAAATGATTGGTGCCAAACTCACAGACTGAAACTTTAAGCAAAAAATGATTGTCACCTTTGGCAAAGAAGCACCCCCTGCTAATTAAGACATAGATAACACCCCCCTAAAATTAAACTCAGTGGTGTGAGACTTGGGGACACAGGTTGATAGCAATTTAAATTTTGATCACCATGTGCCCATAGTGGTAAGAAAAGTGTTCTACATTGTTCACCTCATAAACAACAGCATCGCATCCAAGACCATGGAGGTCATAACTGTGCTGTATTTGACCCTTATCAGGCCAGTAATTGAATATATTTCTCCCTTCTGTGTTTACCTCACCAAACACCTGCAGCAAGTAGCGAGACCACAGAGGTTTCTGACCAGCCGAATCCAGGGCTTTCAAAGCATGACATAAATGGAAAGACTGAAAGCCCTGTCACTGTACTTAGTATCATAGAGGCTGCTAAGAGGTGACCTGTGCTTGGCCTACAGAGCAGTCTCAGACCCTGCCCAAATGGAAATGCTGCACACCCACAAATCAAATGGGACAAGAATAACTTGCTCCAAGGATCTCAACCTAGCCTGTGACATAAACAGAACATGCTGGACAGACAGATATATCTCCCAGCGATTACCACTCCTTTGGAATAGGCTCCCACTCCACGTGAAGCAGAGCTCCTCAATGACACTATTCAAGTTCAACCTTGACAACTGGATGGGTGACCGTAAATTCACCCCAGGGGTGACACCTATGTCCTTCATGGAGAGAGGCAATCAGTGTTAATCGCAAAATCACTCTGCTAACAATGACCATTTAACTATGGTAAATAAGAGTACTCAGGTTTTTACACAGTTAGGCTTGTAAAGGCACCTAAGGTCATTAGCCTAGTAACCTCCTATGAACCTATGCAGGCCTCCCAACTTCTTCTCTCTAACATTCACTGCTGATGTCAACCACTATAAGTTGTCCTGCAGCCAACTAAAATTTAGACTTGTGCCATACAATTTGCATAAAGTACTGAGTTCTGTAGTCTGTGTACTTAGATAGGTAGGGAGTTCTGTCCTCACTGCAGTCAAGTGTGTGTGTGTGTGTGTGTGTGTGTGTGTGTGTGTGTGTGTGTGTGTTTATCAATCTAGCCAGAAGAACATGTGCGTATTCTACAGTTACCACTCCAATCCCATAGATTGACACTATTTTGACAGTTGCACATGCCTACACATCCATTTCATGCAGGCCTCCCAACATCTTCTGTACATCATCCATTGCTGATGTCATCCCTTATAAGTTGTTCTGCAGGTTTGTAAAAGTCAGACTTATGCCGTAGCAGTTGTGTAAAGTACTGGATTCTGTAGTTTGTATACTTAGGTGGAGGTTCTATTCTCACTGTAGCCAACTGTGTGTGTGTCTATGAAGCCAAAAGTGTATATGTGTGTATCCTCTATACAGTAGGACTAATCCAACTGAAGGTTACTTGTTCAAGGCTCAGTTTTAAGCTTTGCTATTGGGTTTCTTCATTTACTTGCTTTGTTCTTGATTATTACTTAAACCCTGCATTTGTGCAGGTCTGTGTTTGATTTAAAAAAGCTCCAGAGAGATAGGCACCCAGCCTCTGCTCCTCTGTTCATTGCAATGCATTCAAGATAGCTACTAATGCTAAGTTTATATATAAACTGTTTTTTCTGCACTTTGAGACTGCTGTTCATTTAATCGATTATTTTACTTTAAGAACTGTACTGTTTTATTTACAGGACGTTCAATTTTATTCTGAGAACTGTACTGCTTTATTTATTTTCTGGAAGTTCCATTTGCACTTCTGTTGCTATAGTTTGGATTGGATTCAGACATGCTGAATTCAGTTCTGACTGTTGGGTTGAACACTATAACTAGAATATCTTTTTTGGAGTGATTAATCCAATTGAAGGTTACTGGTTCAGGGCACAGTGTTGAGCTTTGCTACTGGGTTTCTTCATTTAATTGCTTTGCTCTTGATTATTACTTAAACTACAAGTTTATGTGGGTCTGCACTTGATTTAAAAAAGCTCCAGAGAGATAGACACCCAGCCTCTGCTCCTCTGTTCATAACAAGGCATCCGAGAGAGCTACAAATGCTGTTTATTTTTAAATTGTTTTTTTCCTGCACTTTGTGACTGCTGTTCATTTAATCACTTATTTTCTTTAAGAACTGTACTGTTTAAATTATTGGAAGACCATTTCATTCTAAGAACTGTACTGCTTTATTTTGTTACTGGAAGTTCCATTTGTACTTCTGTGGCTGGATTTTTGATTGGATTCAGACTTGCTGGATCCAGTTCTGATTGTTGGATTGAGCACTATAACTAGGATATATTTTTTTTTGAGTGTCCCCCCTATGCCTCATGGCAGGAGTGTACAGGAGGACTAATCCAATTGAAGATTATTGGTTCAGGGCTCAATTTTGAGCTTTGCTGTTGGGTTTCTTCATTTTGCACCTACATGCAGCATTGTGCACTGCCACAGAAAGGAGTTAACCACCAGTGGTTATATATGCAAAAATGTGACTAGACAATTCTTCCACTGGAAGCGGCTGTAATCCAGCACAGTAATTCTTAAACAGCATCTAGCTACCTATGGAGCCTATTAACAGCACCATTACCACTTAAACAAATAACACCAGACCCTTTAGAAATTCCTCCTAATACAAACCTTCTTTTGCGCACCTCAATGGTTAGTCCCTGTAAAAAAAAAAAATAACCAGAACCCCTATTTTCTTCCCCTGCTAAGTCATTAGGAACAAACCCATGCATTATGGACTGCCGGTATCCCCCTGTTTCTCCTGCTAGCTTGGTTGACATGCCTTGTACACTGACAACCCTTTACTCCTAAATCACTCAAGTACCATTTGCGAGAGATGCACCTATACTAAGAATCTAGAATCACTGCTCTCTTGTGCCCAGAACAGCAACACTGAACAGGTTGTCAGCTCACACACCACTACTCCTGCTCATAATATGCACCAAACACATAAATCATCATATACAGAGGCACTCTCCAAAAACCTCTCTAAACAACATAGACCTCCAAAACGCAAACATCCTACACCAAGCACAACACCCAAAGCACCCAATACACATAAAAACACTCACAACAGTGTCTAACCAACTTAGCCCTTAAGGCAAAGCACATCTAATCCAAACATTTTAGTTATAGGTGAGTCTATAGCAGACACACAGATGCCCCACTCACCAGGTTGAACAAGTAGAAGGTTACAATCAGCTGTCTGTCTGGTGCCAGGATCCATCAGATCACACATGCACTCAGGTGTCTCAACAAGTACTGTTATGATTCCATCAGAGTACATGTTGGTGTGAATGACTTGAAATGTACCTATTAGGACTATATGAAGAGAGACGTGATGGAGCTCTCTGAATATGTGTCCCAGACAGGTATGTCCCTAGCTATGACTGGCATTTTAAAATCACCTAGGATGATACCATAATATAAACAGAAAATGATTTACTTCAATAATTGGCTTAGTTTCTGGTGTAATTCTAAGGGGATCCAGTTCCTGTCATCCTGGGATGACATGGCTGATAAACCACACTGCTTTGCCAGAGATGGTCTTCACCTGGTACATTTAGGCTTTTGGGTGCTGGCTAAAGCACTTGCCACCCCCATTGTACCTTTTTTTAGGCAAAGTCATAACAACAACATTTCCAACATAAAAAATATCTAACACAAAGAAATTAGGTGTCATGCTGCTAAACGTTAGGAGTTTAAATCAGAAACTGCACTTTCTGGAAGAACTCCTCTCCCTGGAAGATGTTGACGTCTGTGCAGTCACAGAAACCTGATTCAAGGCCACAGAAAGCACTCTGGGATTGCAAGGCTACAATGCCTTCCACACTTTCAGACCATAGATTGAAGGTGTGAAATCCAAAGGTGGTGGAGTACCTATCTTCATTAAAGATATTTACGCCTCTAGACTGGTAAGACAAAATAACTCTATGGAGTTACTAAAAGTCCAAATTGCTGTGAACAAGATTACCCTTCATGTCATCATCATCAGTTACAGGTCCCCTTCCATGAACTAAGATACCCACACAGCTTATTTAAATCTCCTTGGAACAATCCAAGTGCAACTTAACGTTCTTGTAATGGGTAATTTCAACTATCCCTTCATTGATTGGGAAATGTATATGAGCCCAAACACCCTTCCACAAAAGTTCCTAGACTTTAATTCAAATGCCTTGGAACAAATAGTGCATTATCCCAGAAGGGGGTCAAATATTCTAGACCTGGTCCTCACCAATATGAGTTATTGTTGCAACACCTTAAGTGTAGGGCCCGCACTGGTTAAAGCTGACCATAAATCAGTGACTCTTGAAGTAGCAGTAACACCATAGCCCCCATAGGAGAAGTCAGGCTAAAACACCATACTGAAACTAAGTATACCATCCTGAGGGTTAGCATAAATGAATTCTGAGCTCAGTTTCCACAGATGGCATTGATGGCTATGCTAAGGCATACACTGATGCCCTGTATAAACATTTGCACAAATGTATAGACACAGCTGTGCCTGACAGGATAGAAGCTAGATCCTCAATAAAAATCAGACTACCCTGGTGGATGTCTAACATTAATAAATTATACAATAAGTGAAAGAAGCTGCTGCCTAAAGATATAAAAGTGAGACCATAGAACTGGAAGACCACCCTCCTCAACTTAAGCAAGCACATAAGACAACTCATAAAAACCTTAAAGTCCACTATGAGAAAAAATTAGCAACATTGACCAAGGATAACCATAAGGCTTTCTTTAGCTATGTGAACAGTTCTAAAAGTTAGGACCCAGATGTGTGCTGAACTAACTGTGGATGGCATCGCACACACTGACCCTCTGGAAATTGCAAACCTGCTAGCAGACAGGTTTGGGGAAAGTTTCACCCCCCCATCCCCCCAATCATACCACAAACCATATATTTACCATCTCCTCCTCCCTGTATCTCCAAAGAGCAAGTCATCAATGCTGTCTCCAAAGCCAAGAACTCAGCCTCTACAGGACCAGATGGCATTCCAGGCTGCGTTCTTAATGTTCTAAATCAACAGCTAGCTACCCCATTAGCCACCCTTTTCAATCACAACCTATGTACTGGCTTTGTCCCCATTGAATGGAAAACAGTGACAGTTATCCTCCTACATAAGGGTGGCTCGGCAACTGACCCAGCTAACTACAGACCCATAATTTTAACCAGCCTCATCTGTAAGCCAATGGAATGAGTCATCATGGACTACATAAATAAGGATATAGGTGACTTCCAAACCCTTAATCCATCCCAGTTTGGCTTTGTCAAGGGCAGGTCATGCCTACTAAAGCTAGTGGATTTCTTTGAAAAAGTGACAAGAGACATAGACAAAGGCAGAGCTCTGCACACAGCCTATCCTGACTTGGTCAAGGCCTTCAGTACAATCCCACATTTTGGGCATCATAGACAAACTTATCCAGTTGAATATCAACCCATATGCTTTTCAGGTGGGTTGCTAATTGGCTAGCTCACAGACTGATTACAGTCAGTCAAAGTGGGAGACTTCACCTGTACCAGAAGACCTGTCTCCAGTGGGGTCCCACAAGGGTCTGTGCTGGGCCCTCTCCTGTTTGGCATATACTTCTCAGGAGTCCAGGCCAAATGGTGGGACTGTGGCTAACCAAGTTTGCAGATAACTGCAAATTAGGTGCAATCACCATATTTCAGAAGGGGCTTACACAGACCACTGATTAGTGTCAAAGCCATGAACTTAAACTAAATTCCCTTCAGCAAAAGCAATGCCTCTGCTGATTATAAAATAAACAATAATACCAATTCAGTAGTGAGAGACTTGGGAACACAATTTGACTGTGACCTCAACTTTGACCATCATGTGTCAACTGTGGTGAGGAAGGCATTCTGTCACTCACCTGATTAGCAAAGGCATCGCTTCAGTAAAAAAAGAAGTCATAACTCCCTTGTACTCGACCTTCATGAGGCCTATTGTAGAGTATAATGTTTCCTTTGGAATGTACCATTTTAGACACTTGCAAAAACTTGAGAGACCACAGTGATTTCTAAATAAGAAAATGTAGGATCTCCAGCACATGTCTTATATGGACAGATTGAAGTCATTGTCATTGTACTCTGTGAATTATGGACTACTTAGGGGTGACGTGCCTGGCTTACAGGGCCATCTGTGACCCACATCTAATGGAAATCCTACACATCTGTAAGTCAAATAGAACTAAAGTCACCTGCTCCAGACACCTTAATATAGCTTGTGACATAAATAGGACCTGCTGGAGAGATAGATATATCTCTTACAGGTTGTCACACCTCTGGAACAGGCTTCTAATTCATGTCAAGTACAGCATGTCTATGATCCTGTTTAAGCACAGCCTGGAGAACTGGATGTGCAATCATAAATTTCTGCTGGGGATTGCCTCTGCTTCTCTGCTTGACATGGGTAATCCTTGCTAGAAAAATCTGGGCATAGACATTATCTCTTATCTGGGCATAGACATTATTTCTTATTTAGTATTATATTGGATTTAAATGGCTAGACTTGTAAGGACTTTTGAGTCAATAGCCTATTTAACATCCTATAAACATATGAACCACTCCAATCCCATGGACTGACACTGTTTTGACAGTTGCACATGCCTATACATCCATTTCATGCAGGCATCCCAACATCTTCTCTCCAATGTCCGCTGCTAATGTCATCCACTATAAATTGTCCTGCAGCCTTTTAAAAGTCAGACTTGTGCTGTGGCACTTGTGTAAAGTACTGAGTTCAGTAGTCTGTATACTTAGGTAGGGGGCTCTGCTCTCACTGCAATCAACTGGTGTGTGCGTGTGTGTGTGTGTGTATGTGTGTGTGTGTGTGTGTGTGTGTGTGTGTGTGTGTGTGTGTGTGTGTGTGTGTGTGTGTGTGTGTATGCATGTCTGTGTGTGTGTATGCATGTTTGTGTGTGTGTGTGTGTGTGTGTGTGTGTGTGTGTGTGTGTGTGTGTGTGTGTGTGTGTGTGTGTGTGTGTGTGTATGTGTGTGCACTTGCATGACATTAGAAAGCCTTTTACACAAGTATGTAGGACACTGCTATTACCATATTTTCCTTATCAAACACTGCTACCATCACCTAGAAAGTGTTGTTTGAGACACTCCAAGTAAGACTTCAGCTATGGTGCTTGCCTTAAATGCAGAGTTCTGTATCCTATGTACTTAGGTAGGGATTCTGTTTTCACCACAGTCAACTGGGGTGTGTATGTGTGTTTGTGCACTTGCTTGACATTAGCGAGCCTTTTACACCAGCATGTGGGACACTGCTATTACAATTTTCTCCTCATCAGACACTGCTGATGTCAACATCTATATCTTATTTCTAGATTTGCACTACTCCCGCCAGGGCAGGGTCATAGACAGGCCTGGAGTCCAGCAGAAGTCACTTAATCCTATATGACACACATTACAATGGCATGGCTTTCAGTCTATCCACATACAGCATGGCATGGTTTGTAGGCCCTGTGTTTTCTTACTGCGAAACACCTGTTTTCTGCCTAGCTGCTGCATGTGTATGGTGAGGTACATGGAAAAGGGAGCATTATACTATATTAGTGTTCTGATGAGGTTTGAGTATAGTGCTGTTATATAATCCCCAATTTCAATACAATGGTGTGACTTATGATGTGCACAACATAGCCTTTCTATACCACTGTGGACACTTTGTGGTTGAAGTTCAGACCACTATCTACTTCTGTTCCCAGGTCTTGCATCACTGGGTTTCAGCATAATGGGAGTGTTGTCAGTGCTGTAATTAGCAGGGAATTTCACTTTGCAGAAGGACAAAATAAAGACACATTTTTGAATTTATTTGTAGACCATATGGCTTTGTCACCAATCATTTGTCTATGTTAGCCTCTCCTGTAGGATGTTATCATCATTGGTGGACTCAATGATTGCACCCAATATTCAAGAATCAGGAAACATGGTAAGCCAAATTCTGCATAGTTTAGCCTGAACTGTTGAGAAATGGAGTAAAGGGCCAAGTACAGATCCCTGGGGTACTCCCATGGTGACAGCTTTACTGGTATAGGTTGATTCACCGACTTTCACAGTATGTGTTCTGTCGGTGAGCCAACTGGTTGCTCATCTGGTTACTAATCCCCAGCTGGGAGAGTTTCTCAATAATACCTGCATGGGGGATTGTATCCAAACCCTAGACCAGATCAAGATAGGCAATATGCATGGTCTTACCTTCATCCAGACCTATCACACAGAATGAATGGGCTGTGATAACATCACAGATCAACTATAACATGACTCAGCATATACACCTTTCTGATATGGTTGAATACACATTTCAACACATCCTCCACACAGACTATGTTCCCATAGAAGAGTGTACATCAACATGTATCCATCTGAGTTGGGGGGGGCAGCACATGATGCATGTATGTATAGACACATCCTGATTCTCCTCATCTGCGAGGTAGACCAACATGTCATTATGGACCTTTTCTAAATGGACACTAGTAATATCCTGGCTGTGTACAACACACCTGTGTGAGTTGTTAATGGTACATCATGTATGTTACATCTGTTAGATGCCTTCAAAGAGGTCACTGAGGGCATGCATGATGACTACACTATCATCCTTTT
Source organism: Protopterus annectens (assembly GCF_019279795.1). Classification (NCBI taxonomy): domain Eukaryota; kingdom Metazoa; phylum Chordata; order Ceratodontiformes; family Protopteridae; genus Protopterus; species Protopterus annectens. Next base: position 1,535,257,228 of record NC_056743.1, on the reverse strand, counting down.
GAACTTGACAAGCTCAAAGCATTTAACATAAATCCACATTGAGGTATTCACCCAACACTGTCCGATGTGACCATAAACACCTATATCACCAAGTCAGTAGAACAATGGATCACATACATTATATCTGAATATGTTGATATGTGTGAAGTGACCTATATTTCAGGTCCAGTGATCAGGTCCATACATCAGGGCTGTCTGATAGGTCCTTTCCTAACCATTATTTAAGTCACAGATGTCACAAATGACATACACATCCTGTGTCCAAACAGCTGTATGAAGGACTACAGATTGTGTGCAATAATTGACTCCTACTGTGATATTAATATAATACACACAGAAGCAACACATACCAAAGATTGCTGCCACAGCCATGACAACACCTGCGATGAAACAAAAACATGGGGGGATTTGTTACATCATGAAAACAAATGTGCAACCCAAGGATAATGTAGACATCGCACCCTATAAGTAGACCATTGGGTGTGTGACCTATGTCCTGGGGTAGATGGTACTGTATGTGGAACATCCACCAGCATGTGGCCACATTGCTGACTACTCCCTTGTATGTAACACAACTACCGAGTATGTGAAGAACATCCACATCAACATCCATAATACCTCGATAGTTTACAGCCTTCATCACACCAATAACTGAGTACAATGCACCTCCCTACACATCTTCCATGATGTGTAAATGACATGTACCACCCTTGCCACAGTGAGTTGTCACACATGTTATTGGCCATACCTAGGTATTCTTCTTGTTACATAAACATTACTGTCTGATGATACAGAGCATCTATCAAGTTGTTACACCAAATGCATGTGTGATACCTGTTCTGGTGATGCACACAGTACATACATAGCTGTTTGACAACACTGATGGCATGGTTAACATTTGTGACAGTGTGGATTGTGCCATACACACACACACACACACACACACACACACACACACACACACACACACACACACACACATATATATATATATATATACATATATATGTGTGTGCGTGTGTGTGTGTGTGTGTGTGTGTGTGTGTGTGTGTGTGTGTGTGTATATATATATATATATATATATATATATATATATATATATATATATATATATATATATATAGATATATATATATAGATATATATATATGTATGTATGCTATGGACACTAGTCAACTAGTCTGTATTGTTCATAATGTCACATACAGGTATAGCAGTGTCCCTCCTAACACTTCCAGCAGATGTTACACTGTAAGGATGGTGTGCATGATTGCTCTCAAAGATTGCTGACACATCATAATAGTTATACACGTGTGTTTGTGAAAACCATCTCTGATCACTCAGACTCACATATATGTCAAAGAGACATGAGATTACTGTTGGTATTATTCTGATATTGTCCATGATTGTGCATGCTTCTTTCACTGTCATCCATGAGCGTTTACCTGCATCCCACTTGCTGGACACCTCTACTCCGATTACACTCATATTCATGCAAATCAGTTTCCACAGCTTCACAATATGCACCTTATTCCAGTTGTATATAATATTCCTGATAGATGTCCTCTATGCTGTTCATGTAAGGATGCTTATCTCGCAAAGACATCTTCCCCATTGTTATGTCACCCATACTTCTCAACTGTACAGATTTTCACAGAATGTCCAGATTTTTGTCTCATCTTTTTGGTCTGTTCCTCATAAAAATTGTGTTTTCTTGACAAATCACTGGGATGATCTAAGGAATAAAGTCACAAAATAATGACATGTATCTGAGTTTCAGACTTCATATCATTAAGAAAATGCATGCTACCACAAATTCTGTTATTCTAGCAGCTTTCTAAGTTTACAAAAGCAATATTTAAAATGTGTTCCTATTTTTGGACCTTTGTCCCCCCATTATGTCAGGCTTTGTCCAGATTTCTTGCATTAAGAGGTTGAGAAATATGTCACCTTGTGTGACAGTCATATAATACACATTTTCATTGTGAAGTCCATATTGTACCACACTGATATGTGATTGGTCTTGCTGCTACAACTGTCTTCCATTAACATGTCCTCATCTGCTATACATTAGGGTGCTTCACCTGTCCTCTTTTCTTATGTTCATTCCTACAATTCATCTGTGTGTCCCTATTCAATACATACACTTCCCTTGAGTATTTATTTTACATGGTAGTACATGCACCCTTACATATTATTTACACATTTTCTGTACAGCATCCCTGGAATGGGGTTTCACAACACTCTGCATTGTATACACTATCCTGTACTGCATTTGGAACATATACATAACTATATGTTAAGCCCTGGTAATCATTGTGGCATTCAGCAGAATTCCGCTAGCCTACTGTGTTCCGAGGTAACCAGGTTTGCTATCCATGTTGCTTTACACAGTTTCCTGGCCGGCAACACTGTTGCCAGCCAGGAAACCTCACTTGTTTATGTCTAAACACGGTCTATGGTATGAATATATAAGTAGTACTGCTGCTCACCACGCATCGCTGCCCACACATGTAAACTCCATGTAGGCTTCACTCGAAGTCTACATGGAGTTTACTCAATCCCAGGGTTTGAGTTTCAGTTTATGGTTATCCAGCATCTTCCTGATGTTGGAACCATATTGTGGAATGCCTTCTCACATTGCATCAATGTGCATTTTAATCCACTGCAGGTCGAGTTACAGAGAAGTAAAAATGTAGCAAAGCCTAAAGAAGGAAACCATCATGCCTCATCAGACATGCTTCAGCTGTCTTTTATACAGAGATTCATACACTCTGAAATTCTCTCTCTTTTCCCCAGTAACACATCTTAGCTCTCAGATTTCTATTTTTTCTTATAAGATCGCACCTCACAAAGCCACTGATTTAAGTGGAATAAATGTTTGATTTCAAGAGTTGTCTAAATCATCTTGCAACTGTTTTGCCATCACACTGTTTTTCCCTCTCCCAACATTGCTGCCTGTTTTTAGATTAATATGGGAGTCTTGATCTGGTTAATCAAAGTTCACAGCCACATTGCATGTAAGTGAAGTTATAAAAATTAAACTCAAACCTGCCTGATATAAAATGAAGGAAATGTAGAGTAGAAGACTGTTAGAGGTGAATAGTGCACCTAAATTACAGGCAACAGACCCAGTAAGGAAAAACAAAACAAAAAAAAGAACGCAGAAAGATTCAGCTTTGTACAACCCTTTCTTCTAAAGTACTCTTCCATGGCAGATAACATAAGCTTACATGTGAATATTTGGAAGAAGGTCTAGTGGGTGGCTGGTGGACCAAGCAATCTGGCCAAATGAATGAGCCATTTATTTTTTAGGAATAAAGTTCATTGCCACAGATAGAACTGACAATGGGGTTATTTATATATAATTTGTTCTAATTAAAGCTCTTCATCCTATATAGTTATATATTTATGTTTTAATAAATGGGATAGCCTAATGGAGAAAGGCCCATGTGTATTATTCACCTTGGGAAAAATGCTCCCTACATTTAGATTTATATCATCAACTTTGTTAGAACCACAAACAAGAAAAAGGTTTTGTAATGCTTAAAAATAGTTGGAGAATCATCAAACTTGAAATTTCAAGTTGCAGTGCAAGTAGATACCAACCAGAATGGTATAGAAGCTGTCAGCCTGCAACAGAATGGACCATTTGCCAGCATATCAAGACAATGTACAGATGGACAAATGGGATATACGTATACAGAAAAATAACTGAATAATAATGTAAGGATCAAATATATCAAATATATATCTGTGGTAAAGATATTCAGCTGGGAAAAGGCACAAACCCTTGCATAGGACGTTCACAAAGTCTTAGAAAAAAGTATATCCACGATTGTAGAGGATGTTGCATAAACTGCAGAAATGCATTCTGAAACTGAAATATAGGTCAAACAATAACTTATTCATATCAGATTTGTGAAGTAGAGCACATTTACCAGAAAAGCATGAAAATTGCTGGAATAAAATTATAGAGATATTTTTGACTAATTCTGCACTAAATAATGACATAACAAAAAGTAAAATAATTCCAGAGATGAAGTGAAACTGACTTAAAAATTTTGCAGTAAAAACTATAATTAATCAATAAAATTCAGTCTTACTGTTTTTTTTTTTCTTTCATGGAATAAATAAATTGTGTTCATGGCTTAATGTTCAAAGACACCAAAATAATAGTTCCAGGTCAACTGAGAAGATACAAATCACATCTGAGAATAAAGGACAAAGAAAGAGCAATAAATATAATTTACTGGCCAGGAGTGCTGACTTATAAAATTAGTAGAGCAGAAGTATGCCATTTGTAATTCATACTAAATCCAGAAGAGATGTTAATTGATATACTCCATGATCATTTTAGCTGTAAAGAGCATCCTTGTCCATAGTGAAATGAAGACACATTTAATTCAATGCAAGGAAGTTATGCAACTTATATGTGTGGTTTATTACACCAGCATTACTGTAATAAACTGAAAGATGTGACAAGGAAAAGTGTAGTTAGTCTATATTCTTGAGACAGGGGATACCTGATGTTGTCCTATCTGATAATAGTCTATAATACAAAATTAATTTGGGAAACATGCATGACTGATAATTAAGAAATGTATTGTCTTGCCTACACTATCTACAGTGTAATAGATAAGTGGAGACAACTATTCAAACAGTGAAAAATCTCATGTAAATGAACCAAAGCAATTTGATGATTGTCACCTTGCAATTTTTGGATATAGGAATATTCCATCACATTGACTCAGTTTCTCATGAACTGAAATGGTAATGGTCAGAAAGTTAAAAAAATATATATTATTGATACCTGAAAGTTAATACAAAGGAGATGGAATGCTGCAAGGAAATCAGAGGAGACAGAAATAGTTATTATGACTGAAAAGTTCAGAAGACTGCCAAATCTGAAGGTAGCAGATTAAAAAAAAAAACATAAGCCATGAATATGCATGCAGCCTGTAGCCAAAGTAGTCGATCAAGCGGTTGACCCATGATCTTATGTTATTAACAGTGCAGACAGAAGGTTGTATAGGAATAAAGCAACATCACAGAGCAAATTCTTAAGTTTGGAGTAGAAGAGCAAGCAGAAGTGTCCACAACCAGCATTTTGCTGCAAGAAAATACAGAGTATAAACACAGTGACAAACAACAGTAGCAAAGAGACACACCTTTATCTCTGCCTCAAGTAGGGATATAAAGCATCAAGAACTGCTGCAAAAGGATTTTTAGTAGAATCTAGAACAGAAGCTGACATTAAAAAAGGAATAATTGGTAGACCATATAAAATATTGCATGATAGTTATAAGAATCAATCAGACAATGTTAGAAAGGATTGGGAAGAGAGACTGGATAAGCAATTCACAAAGAAATAATGGGAGGATATATGCATGTCTCTCAATTATGCAACAAAATCTAGAAGATTTAGGAGTTTTGCTTGAGAATGTTTGCATAGATATTTTTATACCCCAAGTAGACTTCAGAGAATTTTTTCTCAGGTAGAAGGCAAATGTTGGAGGTGTGACAGTGCAGAAAGAGGTAACTGGGAACATATTTTTTGGGAGTGCATTGAATTGGCAGACTTTAAGTATTCCCTGCAGGATGCACTGTCAGAGATGCTGGATAGGCAGAGTGGTGTGCCAAGGGAAATCATTTTTCTAAACTATGATACAGAATTGGAATTGCCTAGACATGGTAAGGCCTTGCTGTCTCTAATTATGGTGGCTGCCAAAAAAAGTAATTACTAGAAAATGTAAATCAAAATCTAAACCAACTATATTAGAAATAGTGAATATAGTAACAGAGATAAAACAACTTGAACTGAGATCTTTCGAAAAAGGTATGAGTAAACTGCATAGGAGAAAAATGGGAATTGTGGGAACAATGCATACAGGAGAGGAATGAGGTTTAAAAGAAAGCAGGACTTAAATGAGGTAGTGTTTAACTGAAAACGATTTATAAGTGACGTATATAATGTTTGCAACTGGGAGTGTGTCAGCATGGTTTGTGATATAGAATGCTCACAACTAGGATTGAGTCGGTTTGGTTTGTTTTCATTTAAATAAATGTATGATTGCTTATGTCATAAGTGACGGTTTAATAAAGATGTTTCTTAATTTAAAAAAAGGGGACAAGAACTGAATAATTTTTGGAATGTTGCTTAAGTTATATGATATATAGCAATATATGTGATGCATAATGTTTGTTAATTTTAACTTGTTAATACAGTTTGATTGCTTTTATATAAATGTAAATGTGCCTGTGTCACAAGTGATAATTCAATAAAGGTGTTAAAAAAAGAAAAGCTGCAAAAGGGAATCAGACATTCAGAGGGGATAGTCATGTTAACATCTCTTGAAACAGCCAGACAGATATGTTGGCAGTTTGAGAGCCAAACATGATATTATGGACGGACTGAAAGCTGTATTCATTGAAATGTGGAACAAATAAGAAGAACAGACCAAATTTTGATCAAAAATGCATTACTATACTTATTGTAAAGTTAAGGCTAATTTAAATGAGCACAGTGTAATGTAATGCATGCTATCTCACCAGAATGTATATAAAATGATACATGTTGTAACTAGAAAGGAAAGAAGTGGCTGTAGCATATATGGATATGTGCATAATATACAAGTATGGCTATGTATATTATAGCATAACTAGGGTGGGGTGAAGGGGCAAACACCTAAGGTGCAAAGTGGTAGTCTATGTGATTGTAAGTGTCCATTGTTGTTCATTGTATACAATTGTGGTCAAAACTACAGCTTGTTTCATTTTAGCAAGCAGTTAGCTGCATTTTAAAAGTAAAAATTTTTTTTTTCTTTTTTATCTGAACACTGTAGCACTTTGTGCATGCTGCAAACTCTTTTAACAAACTGACTTTTATACATGGGCAGGTCTGCCCCTACATCTCCCTGTGTTGGGTCTATGCCCCAATGGTCCTTTAACTTATATATAGTAACTCCATAGTTGCACAACCACCAAGAAGGGGAAAACACAAGCAGTTATGTTACTGTGTGTGTGTGTGTGTGTGTGTGTGTGTGTGTGTGTGTGTGTGTGTGTGTGTGTGTGTGTGTGTGTGTGTGTGTGTGTGCGTGTGTGTGTGTGTGTGTATGTGTGTGTGTTCATGTGCTCGTCTGCATGCGTATGTGTCTTTGTGACTGTGTAGATAGATAGATAGAAATACTGTAATGTAAAGACACTGATACCTAGACATAGGAATGTCATGTGATACAGTTCTTTCCAGAAGTAGAGGACCTTATGGAGTCTGGAAGCAAAACCACAGTGTGTGCTGTTTATTGAACAACCAAAGACTATTCAAATGTTACATCCAGAACTTGAATCCATGGAAGGTCAAAAATAAAGGCCTCTACCGCAAAGTTTTTCACATCTACTAGGTTATTTAGTGGGAGACACTTGTTCAGGTAAAGAAACACAAGATGTTCCTTCACTCGTGAGGTTTTCACCAAAGTGACAAGACCTTGAAAAACCTTCCAGGTGCACAGGACAGACAAAACAGCAATACAGTACTTTTAATTGTGTTCTACTTTACCCAATCATGTTCTGTGGTCAAAGCTAGATGTTTGTTTATGCATTCATGTTCAAACAGACTTGAATATGCAGCTGTCTAATTTGGTGCGACCTCAAAAGCAATATATACAGATAGAGAGAGAATGGGAGTATAGGGAGAGCACTCCCAGAAAGGAACATACACCAACTGGGAATTGGCTTTCTGCAAAAATGGTATCGTATTGTGTTATCTGCATTCTGCTTGGAAGCAGACAGATGATAGCGACTATATGAAAGTAATTTCAGTCTGAAGTGCCAACAGCAGGTACTGATGTGCAGAAGGCATCTGTTATGATTAGGGATGCACCGTTGACATGACCCCTGGAAATAATCATCTAGAAACTGACACAACAGATATGCCCTTTGAAGTCAGTGAGGTCCAAGATGAGATTCACTCCCCATTTCTCACCAAATAAGGAAGAAACAAAATAGATCTCTATGCCTGTCTCTTTCTAAAACAGCAATACAGCTCTACCATCCCTTTGACAAGCAGAATGTGGGCCTATTTCAGGAGGTCTACAGACCTACCCTTAGCCCTCTAACAGCTATAGGACTTGGCCATTTAAGACTACATATAGAACCCACAGGTTCCTGGTAGCAGACTTCCAGGCTGGGACAAACTCAGAAAACTGTCCTCCCTTACCTAATTCCGTAAGTTAGAAGTGCTGTAGCTATACCCATGCAGTCTGCTTTCAGGGACATGTTGAAGGTAATGATAAGAGTAGGCAACACTGCTAGAAGTTGGAACGCTCCTCATTCCATGGGGGTGTCTTCTTCATTTTGGGGTACTGTGTAGCCTAGAACAGGAACAAACCAGGAACATCCTAGATACTCTTCACAGTTCACAGTTGTCAGCTCACAATGGCCTGTTTTCTGTTTTTTTTTTGGATGTCTTCAGCTGGGTCCAGGGGAGCCTATGTTAAAAAATATTACTTTGGAAAAGGAAGATTTGAATAAGCTGCCTTTGAGCCTGAGCCATATAATCATGTGCAGATAGACTGCAGAACCTGCTAAACCGACCACTTTATTACTGCAGACAAAATAACAGTAGACCTTATGAAAGCACAGTGAAAAAATACAAACCAATCACAAGGGTCTTTTTCCAGAGACTTGTTGATCATGCAGCCAAATAATTTCACAAATTTAAGAACATTGCAACCAAACTTTGTCACATGGAATTGATTACTATTAAAACAAGATCCATGAGAATTACTTCATCATATTGTGGACTGTGTTCAAAGAACTATTAGACAAACAGTTATTGAATATTCAAGAATAATTGATCTATATGAAGAACTTTTGTAATTTTAGTTAGTAGACACCTCTGTAAATGCCTTAGTCGGTTGTTTTTCCTTTTATCTTGTATTGTTATTCAAATTTCTGTATTGCAGTTTTTATTAATTATCTTCTTAAAATTCAATATAAATTCTTTAAAACACACAAGCACCCCCCCCACACACACACACACAAAATCACAAATGAATGTATGTCACTTGTTCTGTTAATACTGCTTCACCTCTATGGGAGATTTTGCCCTACCTTGTTTTACAGTCCTAATACACTGATCACCCTTTATTCTATTTAAACTGTTTCATGTACTGTTCCACTACATTGTATGTCACAAATGAGGTATACAGTGTAGAATCAGTGTTGGTTCTCCCTGCAAATTCCATAACCTATTGGGATATAGCCACAGAAAGGAGGCTACACATAAATATGTTAGGAGCTGCTGCTGTTTTAATTCATATGTATGTACAACAGGCATGCTGCTGCTGCTAATACACCATTGCCAAAAAGCAAAAGAGTTTTCAGACCTCATTTAACTTATCACAATCTGCATGAGGTGGAAATTTTAGAGCACTACAGGGTAGATGGAGACACACTACAGGAACTCTGCAACCTACGTCATCCTCAACTAAGACCAGGGGCAAATAGAGTAGAACCAATACTGGCGGAGACAAAAGTATGTATAGCACCTAGACTTTTAGCTAAGGAACCTTTCAGAGATCAACAGGGGACATGCTGGGGATGTCACAGGCATAAACATCAAGGATCCTCCATCAGTTCCTGAATGCTATACTACAACATGCCAGTGACCACATATATTTTCTGTGTACACCTGAGGACAGGCCAACAAATATGCAGGAGTTCTACCCTGTAGCACACTATCCTGAAGTACTGGGTACCATAGACTGTACACATATAGAAATCAAGGCATCATCCCAAAAACAGAGAAGGGTCTATAAAAATAGAAAGGGCTTCCACTCCATTACCTGCCAAGTTGTGTGTAATGCTAAGAGAAACATCTTGAATGTGTGTACTGGCAACCCAAGCAGTTACCACAACTCACATTTTTGGCACAACTCCTAATTGTAGCAGATGTTTACTAGATGTTATAACCCACAGGGTCATAGGTTCATAGGTAGGTACTAGGCTATTGGCCCTAGGGCCTATACAAGCCTAGCCAAAAATGTACCCTGGCTTTCGCCACTCAAGAAAATTATTTTCCTGTGCCCCTGTCAAGCAGAACCACAGAAGTGATCCCTGGGGTGAATTTCCTATTACCCATCCAATCATCAAGATTTTTCTTGAAGAGTGCTAATGAGGAGCTCTGTTTGACATAGATAGGTAGTCTGTTCCAGAGTATGGGAAGTCTCTGGGACAGGAATCTATCCCTCCAGCATGTTCTGTTTATTGTGGTGACAAGGTTTAGGTCCCTAGAGCGTGTAGCTCGGAAGGATTGGGATTTCTTTAAGTGGAGGACATCCAACAGCTCTGGGTTTGACATAGCTTTGTGTGTTAAGCAGAGATCGCCTCTGAGTAGGCAATATGCGATGGAGTAAAGCTGGAGTTTTTTGAGACGGTCTGCGTAAGGCATCTGTTTGAGGCCAGTAATCCTCTTTGTGAGGTATTTTTGCAGCCTTTCCAGTTGCTGTAGATGTCTTGTGAGGTACATACCAAAAGGGGCGTAGTACTCTATAATGGTTCTAATGAGTGATGAGTAGAGGGGAACAATGACCTCTTTTTTTCTGGATGAGAAACCTTTTGTGATAAGGTGTGCCATGTAGAAGGATTTCCTGACCACTTTGGCGATGTGATTATCAAAGGAGAGACTACTGTCCACCTGTGTTCCAAAGTCTCTTATCACACTTTCGGTGTTAAGTAGACTACCACCTATGTGGTAGTTCATGGGTACAGAATTTTTACCAAAGGGGATGACAATGCACTTTTTGACATTGAGCTTGAGATCATGTCTTTGACACCAGGAATCTGTCTCAGTGAGGCCCTTTTGTAGGATGTCCACATCGTTAGGAGTTTCAATTATGGCTCCTAGTTTGCAGTCATCTGCGAATTTAGTTAGCCAAAGACCTTCTGTGTTAGCCTGTACTTTACTTTTACATTTACTGGGGAATGCAGGTTATGCACTGGAACCATGTCTGATGGCAACCATCAGAATTGCACACACACCAACTGAAGAATGCCATAATGAGGCACACACTCAAACCAGAAATATCATAGAGCATGTGTTTGGGCTGTTGAAGTCATGGTTCCAGTGCCTAGATACATCTGAGGGAGCCCTACAGTACAATCCATGTCTGTGTACTGAAATCTTCACTGTCTGTGCCATGCTTAGGTTCATAGGTTGGTACTGGGCTATCTGCTCGAAGGCATATATTAGCCCAGCCACTTTGTGCGGTATTCACCTCCCCTTTAGTAGTTCCCTAGACCCTTGTACTAGCAGCTAGTACCCTTGGCCCCTATCTACTAATGCTGTTGGTGTGATCCCCGGTGTGAACTTTCTGTTACCCATCCACTCATCAAGGTTCCTCTTGAAGAGTGATAGTGAGGGGCTCTGTCTTATGTAGATCGGGACCCTGTTCCATAGTAAGGGAAGTCTCTGCGAAGGGAATCTATCCCTCCAGCATGTTCTATTCATTGTTGTGTTGAGGTTTATATCCCTAGAGCATGTAGCTCGAGTAGATTTGGTTTTGCTAAGATGGAGCATGTTCAACAATTCTGGGTTGGACATGGCTCTGTATGTTAGACAGAGATCGCCTCTGAGAAGGCGGTATGCAACAGAGAACAGTTTTAGCTTTTTCAATCATGCTGCATAGGGCAGCTGTTTGAGGCCAGTAATCCTCTTCGTTAGGTACCTCTGTGGTCTCTCCAGCTGCTGGAGATGTCTAGCCAGGTACATTCCAATTGGTGCATTGTACTCAATAATGGGTCTGATGAGGGAAAAGTAGAGGGGCACCATTACATCCTTAGATCTTGATGCAAACCCTTTCATGATCAGATGGGTCACATAGAAGGATTTTCTAACCACTTTGGCAACATGGTTATCAAAGGAAAGCTGACTATCTACTTGGGTCCCTAAATCCCTTATTTCTTCTTCAGATTTCAGGGGATTACCTCCTATGTTGTAGTTTGCGGGTACTCTGTTTTTTCCAAAGGGGATTACTATGCATTTTTTTTCATTTAGCTTGAGACCATGGCTTTGACACCATGCATCAGTCTCATTTAAGCCCTTCTGGAGGATCTCCATGTCGGCTGGAGACTATTATAGCACCCAGTTTGCAGTCATCTGCAAACCTAGTCAACCACAGCCCTTCCGTGCTTGCCTGTACTTCTGAGAAGTATATGCCAAACAGGAGGGGCCCCAGGACAGAGCTCTGAGGCACACCACTCGTTACTGGTCTGGATTTGGACATAGATCCCGCTACTCTTACTTTATGGGATCTGTCTGAGAGCCAGTTTGCGATCCATCTTGTGGCGTAAGGGTTTATGCCCAGGCTGGTGAGCTTATCAATAATACCTGAATGGGGAATGGTGTCAAATGTTTTAGCAAGGTCAAGGTAAGCCGTGTGTACCTCCTTTCCCTTATCTATAGCCTGAGTACCTGTCCCAAAGAAATCTACCATATTCAGGAGGCATGATCTGCCCTTGACGAAGCCGAACTGTGTGGGGTCCAGCGACTGGAGGTTCCCAATCTCTCCATTTATGAGTTCCATAATGATTCGCTCCATAGCCTTACAGATCAGACTGGTCAGGCTTATTGGTCGGTAGTTCCCAGGGTCAGTTGTGGCCCCACCCTTGTGTAGCGGGACCACTGTTGCCATGTGCCATTCTATGGGCACATATCCTGTGGAGAGGCTGAGACTGAACAGGGTATTAAGATGCGGGGTTAATTCCTTTTGGAGCTCGCGTATGACACAGCCCGGGACACCATCTGGTCCCATGGAGGCAGTGTTTTTAGCTTTAGATAGAGCCTTGTTAACCAATGTATCAGTAATAATTGGACTTACACAATCCCCTGGAATGGTAATAGGCCCTGTAGGTGATGAGGGGGGGTAGAAATTTGCACTGAACCTGTCAGCCAAGATGTTGGCAATGTCAGAAGGGTCAGTGCATTTTGTTGCATTTTGTACTAGCTCAGAACAGACCTGACATCATTCTGAGAAAGCAGCTTCAGCAAAATCAACAAGGTGAAGAGGAACAAATTCCACCATCACTGGCAAGCTCATCACAGCCACATGCAGGTGAGGAGTGACTGGGGGAACCAGCAGCTGCTGTAGGTGTAGGCAGATGTAGGTGTGCTCAATATGCCCTTGTACTGGCTAAGAGGCAACACATAGCATATTCACTCACCACCTAAGGGGCTAAAACCTTCATCCTACACACACACACACACACACACACACACACACACACACACACACACACACACACACACACACACACACACACACACACACACACACACACATAGCATCACTGATACCAGGCAACACTCACAACCTTTACCTAGCCATATAATAGCTGTGCTCTCCTAGCATCAGAGTCAACCCTGAACTAAAACTGTAGCAATTACCGGATTTGCAAGTAAGTGTTCAACTTGGAATAGAACAAAAATATATAATAATACAAATGAAAAGCATAGCCTTGAATAGTGTTACTTGGTAATGTAAGTAAGAAATGGTTAATTTTTACAGCAATGACTTTTGTGAATTCCTCTGTCCTCTACCAAGTAATAGGGTCAAAGATTAGTACTAGACTAACTGCACTTGTGGGCTATTTTAAGCTTAACTAATTACCCCATGTGGGGAACAAACCCTGTACTTCGGGTATATAAAGTAAACACTTTAACTATTATGCCAACCTCCCACTCAGGGCTTTGGCATCAAAGATTCACATATTCATACCTCACAAAAGTAGTGATGGTCACCAAGTGTTCTCAGTTTGGCCTCATACTTTTGTAGTGGCAAATCATTAAAGAGAGAAGTTAGAAATTAATAACACACATTCCAGTTTCAAACTTCTTATCCCTCAGAAAAATCTTAAAAAATAGTGCTAGAAAATTGTTTGATTCTATCAACTGTCTCTAATGTTGTAAAACCAAAATATTTAAAAAGTCTCCCTATTGTTCAGCCTTTGTCCCACTTTTTTATGGCTTGGGCCACCTATTTACTGTAAGAATATCACAGGCATGTACACATTACAAAAACCTGTAAGAAAGCAGTACAATTAGCAAAACAGCATCAAAACACAAATACTCTAAACACTAAGTCAGCTATGTACCCTGACACAAAGCTTATGTATCCCTGAATCAAAAAGATAGAAAACAAGGACATGGCACAGTTATTATCACTTGCACAGGCTGTTGTGGGGGGAAGCCTAGGCTGACAGAAAAAGTAAGTGAGTGCGAGTGAGAAAGCAAGAAAAACAGGCAGACATTTGGCTAAAGTATCAAATAGCCACAGAGACACAATGAGCTTTAAGCCTCATGACTGAACCATTAACTGTTGTTTGTGTATGTCTGTATGGGCATTGCAGGTGAAACTGGTGTGTGAGTGCTTGCAAGAAAACAATCAAGCTCTGTGCTAGCTCTGCGTCTTGGTCTATTGAACAGGTGTGAACTGTTCATGGTAGAGGTGGCAGTTCATTGTTGTCATACCCAACAATGAGAACTGGCTCTGCCAGGAGTTGCACTGGCACATCCATGCCCACAGTCAGATGTTCTGCTGCTACCTGAATGTGACTGATGTCTGCTGGATCAGCTCTCCTCATGAGTACGCCTAGGACCATGACCCCATGGCCTGCCTCATCTGGGTGTGGACAACTCAACCACTGTCTGAGCAGTGGAAATAGTGCCACTATGGGAGTGTGATCAGGTACGGCCACGTTGGCTAACATCAGATGATGTGGTTGACCTATGCCCATGTGGTTGCTGTCCCCCTCCCAGAAGACATTCCACCACAGACACCACCCATTCCAACATGTCATCCAATCCATTGAATCAGCAATATGGTGGAGGCAGTCATACATGTCAGCCTGTGCCACATCTACAACCCTAAGCATTTCCTTGGAGGCCCTATTGGAATGTGCCTCATCTACATGACATCCCTAAACATATGTCAAGTGGCATGGAAAGACACAGTTGGATCAGGTGGAGGATGGACAGCAGGCCTCCTCCAAGCACCCCTAATAACCCTCCTGAGTGGCACTTCACTCACACTTTGACTATGGCCAGAGTCAATAGGCACTGAAGCAGTAGTAACCACACTACCCTGACCAAGTGTCTCACCCTCCACCTGTCCAATAACTGAGGGCTCACTGGAATGGGTTGTTGTAGGCCTACTGGCTGTGTCTGATGGAATTACATGGGATGGCTGAATGTCAACCTCAGTATCAGATTCAGCCTCTGCACCCCCTGACTGTATCTTTGTTTGGCAACCATCATTATCAGAGTCTACTGATACTCTGATATCAGAAGTCCTACACAACCACTGTCAGGATCACCTGTGATAATAAGCAACAAACACAGGAAAGAAATTAATAGCTACACTATTACAGTTTAATATATGCTAACAAACTAACAGCCATGCCACTATTACAGACAGTACAACAATACACTGACACCCACATCACACATACGGCTAAAATAAATATTTCTATGACCTGCTCATCAGTACTGTAATAAAAATGTTTGGCTTACCATGTGCAGATGAACCCCCAGTCCCTAGGAAGAAGATAAGTAAAAGGTAAGGACACCATCATCACAATAAACAGTAACACGGGGGGGGGGGGCAGTGAAAAGATTTGGCCCTTTATTTGTCCATTAACAATACGTGTAACAGAATCTTCTATGACATGTCCACCCCACATCTATGTGTAAGAAACCAGAATGTGTTGTTAAGTGTATCAACTACTTCCACCCCCCCAAAAAAATGGTAAACAAACCTAAGTATTGCTGTCAATATTTTACTATACAAGAAAGATTTCACAACTGACAATAGTTAAGCCTACCTGGAAGCTCCTCCTGGGACATACTTGTCTTCCCTGAAACAGTAGTACTAACATCAATCACATGCTGTTGTGAACTTATCACTGAGCTCTCTGGATCCCTGACAGTGGACAGAAACTCTTAATTTAGTGTCAGTGGTGGCTCTATTGCACCCCACCCCCACAGCCATCTGTCCATGGGCCACTGTAGCTGCTTTCCTCCGGGCTGATGAAATCATGTCAGTGGCTCTATGAAGCACCTGATCATTTGTCATGCTGACAGCATTCACATCTTCCACTATCTGCTGTCAAATTTCATTCTTCCAGGCATAGTCCCATGGCATCTGTCAAGCAGAAAGCCACCATACTGCCTCAAGGCTTGTAGAATTACATCATTCTCAGGGACACTAAAGGGGGATTTGTAGAGATTGGGATGATTGGGTGCCATAGTCCCAGGTGACATACAACAGAAAAGAAGGATAAAACACATAAATAAAAGTCCTGCTTAGATATAATTCATAGGAAGTAGTTTTCCAATAGTACCCACTGGAGAAAAAAATCAAATATGTTCAAATATAAAAAAGGATGTATGTGGTTTTAACATATTACAATCAGACACAAATTAAGATTGGAACCAAAACTAGGGGAGTAAAAGTAGCAAAACAAACCTCTGTACAAACAATTTTCGATGTGCCAACACAGACAAGGAACATGGCTCCCTCACCCCCAAAACAACAAACAAATGACATTTTGCTACCAATGAAAGAAATTAGAACTTTCAGGGAATTGCTATAACTGCTGTCTAAAAAACTGTCCAAAAACATGTGTACACATTTACCACAGAACATTCATTTTGATGCAATTGAGTCACCTGTACTTGAGGACATCAATCCCCAGAGGTGTCTATGAGCCAGCCTAAAAGGCTAACACTCCTGTGTCATTGGCAATATAGGACATTTACATTTCACAGAAATATCAATAGAAGAGTGTAAGGAGAAACAGTTGTAACATTTACCACTTGTGATGAAAGTTAATAAGGCTGTGTATCTGTGAACGTAACATGCCTTGACCAAAATGCCTATACCCATCAGTAAACTGCTAAAAAGTGCATACAGATAAAAAGTAGCATTTGCTAATACATATATACAAATATTTTTCTGACATCTGAGCATATCCAGTATCTAAATGAAAAATGCAATCATACCTTATCAAGATCAGCAGTCTTCTGTGCAGATAAATCCAAAGTAATAGCAGTCTTCAACTGCATTATCCACATAAACAAGTCTCTTCACCCTCAGTTTCCCTAGCTACATGGTTACATTTTTTTAGTGTACATTTATGGCTGTGAGCACAGTGAAGGTGCAAATGAGGTGTGAACTCATTAGAATTGCTGAATCCCAAATTCTTGGCTCCATGTACCAGATGCAAACATAGTGCAAGCACTCCCTCAGTGTTTGTTGCTAATGGAATGCAACTGTGAATGATTACTGGTAGGGAGAAGGAAAACACAACAGCAATTCAGACTTCCTCACATCCAGTGGGTGTGGAAGGCAGGTTAAACTTACAAAGTGTACAAGTAATTTTATCAGTGTTTTAAAAGTAAGTAAGCAGCACACATTCCACAGTTTTTGTTCAGTAATATCTGACCTCCCCTACATTCATTGAAAACTGTATATTCTCTGACATTTTAAGGACAATGATACAAAATGCCTTACAGACTACATGTCTCAGATTAATGCTCAGGTAAGAGAAGATTGAACAACATAAAGAGATAAGACAGAGCTGCATTTCTCCAAAAATGGTTGTCTGATCACTCAATGCACCAAATCTGAAATTAATACATGTACAGACAAATCAAAAGTGTACAAGTGCCATATGTCTTGTTTCTATTGTGGATGATTTTGGACTTGCTTTTATGGACAATAATCTTCATTCTCTGCTGAAAGGCTGTTTTGTGGCAAAGAGGAATAACACACCCTTACACTGTGTTTTGAAGGTTTGTTGGGGTGATAGTCCAAATCCAGAATATTCTAACATATATTTTGCAGTGCTATTTATTTTATAGATTTCTTTTTTTCTTTTCCATTTTTATACCAGTATTTGTGTGCTATGCAGCTTTGCACAAATACGGGAAACAGATAAATATAATAAATGTCATGCAATGTACTTCTTAAATAATCAATACATCAACTACACCTGTGAATCACCTGTATGTGTAGCACATCTGCTAAGCATGTTGATCCACACAGCATATACTATGGTTCAGGTTGACACCTAACAAACACTGATCACAAGGCTAAAACAAGTTTAGCTTTGCTTATCTTATTTGCACATTTATCATTGTGTAAACCTGGACTAGTGGCCCACACAGGAAGCAGAAAGAACACCTGCAGGCAGGACATAGCTATTTTAAATGTCAAAAAGGATACATTATTGCATTTTTTGTTTCCATTGCCCAACACCTCTTAACGATGCTGCACGGTGGGTAACACACATAAGTTAATAAAGAATAGGAAAATATCCAACTGTTGTTTGACTATTTCTGTGGCAATTAGTCTAAGTGTAGGGCTGCCATACATGTGGTCCTGGGTTCTAATACTAGAAATTCTAGACATTTTTACTGTTGTTGCATTCCACATTATATTAAATATCACTTACAATAATTTAAACATAATTATAAATAACAATAACTATTGATAACAGTGGAGGTTTTATGAATTATATGTATGAATGAAAAGAAACCCTTACTGTGTTTTGAAAGTTCAGATGTATGACTGAGGGCATACTGTCTACTATGTTTCCACAAGTATAATTTTGCTAGCTGGACTTGGATGGTCTTTAAACTGCATTAAGATACTTACACACATGAATGTATAAACAAAGACCTTGTCAGGTCACACACATACATGGTTAACACCTCAGTCTGTCATCTGTATTTATAAATATTTCATGACTATGTCTGAGAAGCACTTCTTCTGTGGCAAAGTTGGAAAATCACTGCTGTGTAAGAAAATGTTTTGTCTCTTATTCATAGGTTTGAATATAACAGTGTAAAAATCAACAGTGTATAAAGCCAAACCAAAAATGTGGCAGGTCATGAAATTTATGCTCTCACTGTATGTCTGCAGAGTTCAATCACCTAACAGTTAGAGCAGCAAACAACCCTCAAACTAATGGTAATTGTCAGATTAACCTTCCAATTTCCAAAATTGCTTTCCTCTCTCTTTGGCATTCTTGCTGTCCATTTAATGTCACACAAACACTGTTGGAATCGTTGGTCGGGTTTGCACACTACCAGTAGACATGATAATATACATTGGTGGGAAATCATTGTTATCTATTGCCATGTCTTCTGGTTTGACATATCTGATGTTAGAAGGGAATGTGTCCAATTTAGGGCACAGAAATGGGGTGTTCAGGAGTCCAGAATCTTTATTGGACTCCTTGTAAAGTGCTACAGCCAAAGACATGGCTCCCAGTACAAATCTGAGGTTTGGAATAGTCTGGCCAAGGCTGTATCCAGTGTGACTGGCATTTCATGCACTGAGGAACAATGTGGGCACCACTTTAATGACCTAAAAAGGCACAAGAGGGATACATTCATCCAGTGGCTGGATGAGCTCAGAACTAGCTACATTCTACAGTTGTGTAAGTATACTAATAAAGAGAATTTATAATAGAAAGCTAAATATAGGCAAGACTGGTATGTATAATGCTCTTCTGATCTCTTCTTTTCTTTACACAGCTAATGCAGACCTCATTGCAAATAGGGAGGCCCATGCTAACGGTCTACAGGGACTGAGGGAAGCAAAGGGTATGTTTGCAGAACAAGAAAAGTATTATTCTAGCTTTTCAAATGAAAATAATTTATTTTCTATACAGTTGTAGCAAAGTATGCATATATATATATATCCTAACTGTAAAATGAAGCATGCATGTTTCACTCTGTAGCGCAAACCAACTTTAGGAGTCAAGTGTGAGACTGTAGTCAGATGTTGTGGGTTAAATACTGCAAGTATAAAATAGTAGAATCCTTTAAAAATATTACATGAATTAAATTCTACACATCTGGCATAAATGCCCTGCTGTTAACTTTAATCTGTATAATTGGACCAAGCATATGTGCAATATCTGCACATTGCAAAGATTACTTTGAACAATCCATAATTATAGTCTGTAATTGCTATAAAGTATATTTAAATGTAAACTTACAGCTAAAATAGTTGTATTATCATATAATGCATTTGTATGTCATGTACGATGATATATATATATATATATATATATATATATATATATATATATATATATATATATATATATATATATATATATATATATATATATATATATAGGTATGTATCCCGGAGACTACCCTGTCTATGGAACAGGCTCCCCGTCAATGTGAAGCAGAGTCCTTTCCTAACCAAATTCAAGTACAACTTGGACAATTGGATGGGAAACCGGAAATTCATCCCTGGTTTGGCACTTATGTCTCTAATGCAAACAGGTAACCTGTAAATGAATCATCTCCCAGGCCGATGCTTACACTTATCAAGGGTGTCAGAACTTGTCAAAGATTCAGGATGCATGGCTAGGTTTAAAAAGGCCCTTGTGGTGGTTAGCCTAATAAATACCTATGAACTGATTTTATTTCTTTTTTTTTCTCATCCCAGCCCTCATCTGTTTTTTTCCATGTGTCATCAAACTGTTTCCATATCATCCATATCTAACAAATCACAAAATGCTTTACAGCACAGGGAGGTAGGCCAACCACCAAAGAAAGGCTCAGCCTATGCCCTGACCACCAGCTCCAGCACCAACACCCAGTACATCTAGGACCCAAATTGGCAGTACTGCCTTTGCTGCCCCTGCACTACCTGCCCCCTCAGATAGCTCAACCTTGGCAGCTGGTGCTGTGGTACCCTCCTGGAGTACTAGCGGAGGTGGGAATTTTATCACTTGCCAGGAGATGCCAGGGTTGGTGCATAGGGTCATACACAGCACCATTGGTGCATACCTATGCCAAATCGAGAAGCTGCTCTCCCACATGGTCCATAGGAGGAGAAGCAGAATATGGGTACCTGACCAGGCATATCCAACAATTGGAACATCCACATAGGTTCCTCACTAAAATAATACAGGGTGTATGTAAGGCCCTATGACTGTATTCTGTCTGCTACAGGCTTTTGAGGGGAGATCTATGCCTGGCATACAAGGCATTGTTAAAACCCACTCTGATGGACCTCCTGCAGGTCTACAAAACAAACAGCACCAGAATTACCCATTCTAAACACTTAAACCTTGTCTGTGATTTAAATAGGACCTGCTGGAGAGACAGGTATGTATCACAGAGACTGCCACATCTATGGAACAGGCTCCCTATCCATGTGAAGCAGAGCTCCTACCTCACCCAATTCAATTGCAACTTGGACAACTGGATGGGGAACAGGAAATTCATCACTGGTTTGACACCTATGTCTCTAATGGACACACGTAACCTGTAAATGGTTCATCTTCCAGGCTCCTGCTTGTAAATGTTTCATGTCCCAAACTCCTGCGTACACTTATCAATGGTATCACAACTTGTCAGAGATTTAGGATGCATGGTTAGACTTAAAAAGACCCTTGTGGTCATTAGCCTAGTAAACACCTATGAACCTATGAATGGTGATGACGACAATCCTGTGGGTGAGGACTAGATTCTCACTGTCACCAAGGTTGATGGGCATGAGCTTCAGTTGTTCCCTCCCTAAAACCAATCATGGTGCCCCCAACCTTTTATGTCTCTAACTATCCCTGTCTTGTCTTGTTTGGCCTGTCTGTTTCCATCTGTTTTATCACCTACCCTACTTTTTCTAAACCAGAAATACC
The DNA here is from genome assembly GCF_019279795.1 of Protopterus annectens. Taxonomy (NCBI): domain Eukaryota; kingdom Metazoa; phylum Chordata; order Ceratodontiformes; family Protopteridae; genus Protopterus; species Protopterus annectens. The sequence continues at coordinate 1,535,235,499 of NC_056743.1, read as the reverse complement.
TACACCACTTATCCGACATTCCGCTCTTACTGAAGTTAAAAAAAGAAAAAGGGCATATGTCCAAAAAAGAAAAATATATCATCCCATATATAGGTCTCCACTATGCACATATCTTTTGGATGCAATTAATTTGTTCCAATTGGCTGCACAACATGATTGCTTTTTTGTCACTCCTCTTTGTTAATGTGACAGTCCAAATTCAGCTAATATATCTGTACCATATTTTCATGTTACACTGTTGAAGTGGATAGCTATGGTTCTATCCTACTTCCCTTCTGCACTTTCCTATATTGCTTTCCTTTTGTTCTTCCCCCTGCTTGCCCTCCATTTAACCACTTTCCCATCTACCCCATTTTAACACCTTTAATCTGGTCAAAAAATAGAAT